>NC_141760.1:23790284-24099093 GCF_982258835.1 Parasteatoda tepidariorum | reverse complement strand
CACATTGGCATGGTGAGCTTCTCTGTTGAGCAATCCTGGGCATGGTGAGTTGCTGCCATTTTGTAGTTTTTTTTTAATAATGTGCATACATAAACTAAAATCTAAGTTTTTGTGTCTACTGTAAGTATATGATTTGATACTTTATAGTAGAGATTCATAAAAACTTCTCCAAGTGAGCAATTTTAACATGTTTTTATCTTACTATTAGAAAACATTTTAACTAGCAGAAAAAATTACACAAATATAGCTATTGTTTGAAAAAAAATATTTCTGATAAAATTTAATATATGAAAATGTATAGGGTGTTTCTTTAAATATCAGCATAAATATATCTCTATAATTTAGTTAAAAAATAGGTATATAAAACTAATATTTTACAAGCATATTGATTCATAAAATATTTGCATGATTAGTATTACTTAAATATTTGTGTTAAACAAAACTAACATCACAGTGAATAATTCCTGTTTGATTCAGTTACTTCAATCCACGTAGTACTTACGTCAATCCATGTTCTTTATATTTTACACTTAAATAAGTAAATATACTTCTTGTACTAGAGAAAGAGATTATATATATGTTTGCTCTTTTAAAGAAATATATTTAAATACAAGTGCAAAATCAAAGTGCAAAGTAAGCATTAAGTTCATGTAGCGTGGATAAGAAAAATCTAGCATTTTACATATTCATCAGGATTTGGTGTCTTCCATTATATTATTTGGTATATTCCGAGCTGTAAATTCCTTGAAATAGGATTGCGGGGAGTTTTTCTTCTTTTTTGTCGTTTTATATGCATGCGTAAGTAAATAGCTTGAGAATTGTAAGTGGACTAGTTAAAGTAAGGTAACGGATTACTTATTTTTCAACAGTAGATCGTAGAGAACATTTTAGGATAAGCTTTTTTTGCATGCAGGAACATACTGGATATTTTTCCTTATACCTGAACTTAATAAAGAAAAAAAATTTAATACTGAAGATATTGAAAAAGTATTTACCTGTTTTCTGAGAACCTAAGCAAAAAGTACTAGCCTGTCTAACTCATCAACTACCAGCTGTTTATTTATTCTAATCCGATAGAAATTTATTTACTTCTTTTTGCCTTTAGTTCTCACAGATGAAAATAATTTCATAATAAAGAAAAAATACTAAAGAAATCACAGATGAGGAAACTAAGGAAAAAAAAATGTTAAAAACCTATTCGATTACCTGGTAAAGGTATTTCATCTGGTGCCCAACTAACAAATTGACCCACAAAAGTGGTTTTTAAAGAAAAGTAAATCCTGTTTTATTTCGAGTTTTCCTCTCACAGCAGTTAATATATTTATGGAATACAAAGAGGTATTTTACAGCTTACCTTAGCGTTAGTTACAAATTTATTTTAACATTTCGAGCAACTGTAGCTATATTCAATAGACGAAAAATAAAAATACTCATATTGCACTATTTATCTTATCTATTATTATAATTGGAATCATTACTATCATAATTATCAAAATTAAATTAATGAAAAGGATTTCTTAAAACGTCTTATTGTTTTTTTGTTACTTAATTACTAGTTTATTTATTTATGTTGATTATTTTATCTACCTGAAATATTTGTAAAAATTGAGAGATCAATAATTAAAACAATAAAAGTATATCAGTACATTCCGAATTAATTGTAATTAATCGAATTAATATGATACATTGAAAATCATAATTCTTACCATCCTTACCATGCATTCCATACATTTATTAAAGAATACCAAATTTTGCCAGTAGAAATATAAATATTTTTGTCACATATTATAAGATTAAGATAATATTTTTACTGTCAATTTTCCCAAAATCATTACCAAAGAGCTTGGGAAAAAATTACTGGCATTTTTTAATGCAATTATTTCAGAACTAAAAAATGTCAAAATCTAATCTAAACTTAATTAACGACACAAAAAAATTAATACATATACCTGAATGCAAAATACTTCGGATAATTCTCTTACAAAAGATAATTCCATTTAATCGGTTTTTTCATATTTTATTTCTCACAAATTACGAAAAACTTATTTAGAAAAATAAAAATTCTTTCCCGGGTAACATATTCAGATAATTATAAAGAGCACTCTAATTAATCAGTAAAATAAAAAATAGCTTTTGGTTGATGATCTATTAAGATATAATGTGAAATTAATTAAAAGTAATAGGAAAATAACAGATTTTATTAAAGTACGCTGCGTCCTTTACATTTAAGTAATATGATGTCAATATATATGATGCCGTAATTCGAAGACTTTTTTTTTATACAAACTAATATTTGAAAATTTAAAATGTGACAAAGTGTGGCTTTGTATATTTGTATTAATTTCGGTATTTGATTTTATTCAAACATTTCTCTATTATTTATATAAATGGCTGCAACAAATACAATACGTCCTTTACATTTAAGTAATATGATGTCAATATATATGATGCCGTAATTCGAATAATTTTTTTAAATACAAACTAGTATTTGAAAATTTAAAATTTAACGAAGTGTGGCTTTGTATATTTGTATTAATTTTGATATTTGATTATAATCAAACATTTCTCCATCATTTATATAAATGGCAGCAACAAATACAATAGGTCCTTTACATTTAAGTAATATGATGTCAATATATGTGATGCCGCAATTCTAATAATTTTTTTAAATACAAACTAATACTTGAAAATTTAAAATGTAACAAAGTGTGGCTTTGTATATTTGTATTAATTTTTATATTTGATTTTAATCAAACATTTCTCTATCATTTATATAAATGGCTGCAACAAATACAATAGGTCCTTTACATTTAAGTAATATGATGTCAATATATATGATGCCGTAATTCGAATAATATTTTTAAATACAAACTAATACTTGAAAATTTAAAATGTGACGAAGTGTGGCTTTGTATATTTGCATTAATTTTGATATTTGATTTTAATCAAACATTTCTCTATCATTTATATAAATGGTTTCAATAAATACTATCTAATTTCAGAAATTTAGGAATTTTCTGTATATATGAATACATATTCGAATTTGATTTGAAGCTATGTCTCAATTAATAAATTTACTATATTTACTCAAGAAATATATTTACTATATTTGATGTTTCTGGTGTCAAGTTTCACGTTTTAGTTTTAAGTTATTAGTTTAAGTGCTTACAGTCACTGGCATTCAAAGATTCTATGTAAAATCTTAATTATCAGGTGATACTCTACAGATTTATTGCTTTTACGCAACTGAAACCTGTTTGCACTTGTTTACGTTTGTGTATCAATTGGTTAAATTAGACGATATATTATATAAATATAGACTATTTATTATATTAGGTATTATCTTAGAATATCATAGTAATCAGACCAAATTAGTAGACGCTCTGTAGTTTTTTAATAAATACATGTTTTGCACGAATCTATATGCAATACTTTTACATTTAGACATACATGTAATGGGTTTTTATTCGGAATTTTTTTTATATACTTCCTATTTGTATTTATTTTTTACGTATGGCATTACAATGTTAACCAACTGAGACACGAACGTAAACAAGTGCAAACCGGTTTCAGGAGCGCAAGAACAATAAAGCTGTATAATATCAACTGATAATTAAGATTTTACATTAAGATTAATATTTGCGTCTAATAATTTGGCCAGCGACTGTAGGTTATAAGTTTTTAGTATAAGTTTCTACTTTCCCTTTTCATGACTTGTCAACTTTTTTAAAGTCTTTGGTTCATAGTTTAATTTTTTGCGAAATTCTGTTGGAAATGCTTTTTATAAGTTAAGTTGTAGGTGCGGTATGGCCACACATGGCCTTTGCGCCAATAATTCTTAACTGACGAACTGTTGGAAAATGACAAAATTAGTTATACTTTTGATTTTATTAATTTATTTAAAGTAAAATAAAGTAAAACCTTCAGAGAGCAAATTTTTAAATTTTCAGTTTAGGATTTTGTAACTTTTAACTTCTTTATTATTGTTATTATAATGATATTCATTAATTGCTCATAACAATAAATCTAGGGTAAAGACATGATATTAATTAATAGTATAATGTTTAAAAAATTTAGCTGATGTTTCAACGCATTTGGAGAAAATAATCAAAAATAAAATTATTATTTTAATACATTTTCTAAAATCAGTTGAAGAATATAAAATCATCGTTTGAACGGTGAGAGTATAGTATTTTTAGATGCTTGCATAAAGTACATTCCTGGCAAATTACAGATTTTCAGGAGCCACATTGGAAAATTAAGGAAATATCTGAGATGCAAGGAGATTAAGCAGACAGAACGGGTTATATTGAGCAATAGATCAATGATTTTCTTTAAATTTTAGAACACCACTGCTCTAACTAATATATAAAAAAGGAATTAATAGCGTTTTAAATCATAAAATGAACTATTATTTGTCGCATAAAAATCTAAATTTTTTTGCCTTATACATATGAAAAGAAGCCTATTTAAATTCAAGATTTTGTCAATTATTTAAGTACCTTAATTTTTGCATATTCTCAAAGTATTCAACTTTTTTTTATTATTACATTTGATATTTTTTTTACTCTATTCTAAAAAAATAAATAATATGAATTTCTCAAATAATCAGCTCTAAAATTAAAAGGTATGGATCTTAATTTAGAGTTTGCTTTGGTTTCAAAATTTTAATGAATTTATAACATGAACCATACATAAAAATTTTGTAAAATTTAAACGATCAGTTTTTCAAATTTTCAATTAAATATTAATTCTTAATTTATATAATCTACTTTCATTTTTTACGAAAATAATTTTTCTTATTATACATAAATATCTAAAAATTAAATTAAAATACAATTATTTTAATAACAACAGAAGCATTTGTGATAGCTGTAATAGTTCTAGCTGAATGATTATTATTTCTTTTCTTAAACTGCAGGTACTATCCGTTCTTCTTTAAACAGTATAAAAAAAAACAACAACAAAAAAAACAAAGAAACGTTTATCATTTCTTCAAAATAAGTTCAATTTAAAACCGCTCTTTCAATTTACAAAGGAAAAGTAATTTTCGAATATCAAAATGAACTATTAACAGTCATAAACTTCAATTTTTTACTCAATTTTTCGATTCTTGTTCGCAGTTTTAGATGTTATCTTTTCCTCGTGTTAAGTTTCAATAAAAAGAATATAAATGGATTTTAAATCAAGGATCTAACTTAAATATTATGAAAAATATTTTTTGCTGGATGATAGAATTGAATATGCTGTTTCTATTAACTTTTAAATGGAAGATAATAATAGTTTGAAAATATAATGATAGTTATTGGTTTTTAACTAGTTATCAAATGGGAATTAAAAGCTTTTAACGGTTAAAACCGTGTCACTTATAGACTTTTCTCATTTACTGTCTGCCTTACTACGTGAGTAGTTTTTCTTTTCCAATTGTCTTCTAAATCGATTTTTGGTGTAAATCTAGTCTGTCTAGTTATAAATATAATTTGCTTTAAATAAGCACTTAGAGTTTTTCAGGGCTGAAAAATGTGTCCGAAATGTTTTGTTTGGTAAAAATATTTGGCTGAAAATAATGATCTTTTAAACGATTTTGACGCTTTGATTCTTCATCTTTTATAAAACATTTAGTTATTGAATGAATATTGTGTAAATCAAAATTTTTTCGATAATTTAAATACGTATTTCAAATTACACTGAGAAAAAACATTGTCAAATCTACAAAAATGTGGTAAAAATTACCATGATTAAGGCTCTATAGGAGCACAGAAGAGCTCGGTAATTTTTACCGGAGTACTGTGGTAATGATTTTGGTAAATTTAACAATAAAATATGGTTTTATAATATGTGGTATAATTTGGTAAATGTGGTAATTTTCACATGGTACCTTGGAGTATGGCATATAAATCATTTATTTGGTTAAATTCATTTCTCGGTTTAGTGTTTTTTACTAAATGTGTGGTGATAAAAACTATAATTTTGAACATCAGAATTTCCGTTAAGCCATTACCGTATGAATGGAAAAATTATCAAATGAATGTTTTAAACACCGTATATTTTGATTTTATAAGCCAGAATTATATACTTATCCTCAAAAGTCGTTACTATACTACGGTAACTTAATCAGAATTTTTTCTTCCTATAAAAAATTAAAGTTTTTAAGAAATAATACACGTTTTACAGCGTATGAATAAATTAATCAAAAAACCTCAATAGAAATTCGTTAACAAACTACGTTGGGGCAAAATTTAAACCTTCTGCATTTCATGTAATTCTTATTTATTATACACGGGATAATCTGTTTAACGAGCTTCAAAAGTTTGAGTTCGGTATTTTTCCTATTCTGTTAAAGTTAGGCTTAGCGAATTAAAAGTTAAAATGCCACGTGAATCATTAATTCTAAACAAAGATATTTTAGAAATCAAAGAGTCTAAATCTAAGCAAGTATCATTAATTATCCGCCTTGAAATGAATGCTTTTGCAGAACTTAGATGCCAAAGGGAAATCTTTTAATTAAAGTCTTAAATAATGCATTTATTTTAAAGTTAAGCTGACCGTGTTTAAAATAAACTTGTAGCTAATTAAAGGGTATTAAAGTTCAATTAAACGTCAAGGAAATGTTTCTGTTTGAACAATTTTTATTTTACACATTTTTAAAGTAAATTTAAAGTTTTTAAATTTTGAAAATTATATGTTGTGCGTTTTCATACATTTGTTTAATTCTTTTTAATACATAAGGTATAAAAATATAATATTTAGAATATTTTTAGGACTTTCACTCAGTTCATTTTATCTGTGTTTCGGTAACGTTTTAATTTCAAAACTAATTTTTTTTTTGTTCTCAATATTATTTCGATGATGTATTGTTATAAATATAAGACTTTCGTAGTGAAACATATTTCAGGACATATTTTAGGAGAGATTATAAAATTTATTTTCGGATAGATTATTCTGATTATTTTATTTGTTTATTCCCTAATATGACTTAAAATATTTAGAAAAAAATTTTTTATGATAAAATAATCTCATTATTACATTTCATTTTGTTTACATTATATATTGTTCCCCTCAGTATATGCGATTTCGTGTTTGAAAATTAAAATTGTGCGAGGAAGTTAAATATTTCAATTTAAGCTGTGTAAAGAGAGAGGATATTGCGAAATTCGCTTATTTATTCAGTTTTTGGTTCGTAATAAAATAATCTTCTGTCTAAAAAATAGTTTAAGGTAATCTAAATTTATACAGTGAAAAGTATGTCAAGGCATTCCTCTTGCTCCATTTTACTTTACAGCAGAATCGTAGTGAGAGCAGCAGATTATTTCGTTCAGCATTTTGATAACATAACCAATTTAACTCCTTGATATTTCTTTTCCCACATTTTCATGATAACCTTTTTCAAAAGCTTTTTTATTGATGGACTGTAATAAATTCCGGAACAAACTACGATTAAAAAAATACTGGTAAGTGTTACCGTAAAATCCATTTTTACCGGAACAAGTTACGGAACAAAGTAAGTTTTACAGCAATAATTACGGTAAAATCATTGAATCAATCTTATTAAATAAGTATTACTTTAAAAATCACGATGTAATATTTTTCCGTAAAAATAGATTTTACGGTAAGTTGAGTTTTACACGGATGATGCACCCAAAGTGGCGGTACTTTATATTGTTATTTAATGTGCAATTTTTACAGTGTGCTTGGAAAAGCCAAAAAATGTTAAAAATATTTATTAAGCATTTGTGTTGAAAGTTTCTAGTTTTTGTTTTCATATTTTTATCTCTTTCACTGTTAAAATTCTCATTCTAAAATGATGGTAAAATAGCTGGTAGCTGTCTGTCCCTCCGATTAACCGTATGGTTTACGGTAATGAACATTTTTTCTTTTATAGTTTCGAAATCATTTACAAAAAGTATGGTTTTGAAACCATGAATAGAAAACTATACGGTTTTTTAACCATATGGAACTAGCATGTTTCAAAAACGTAAAAAAAAATAATAATTATTATTTAACTTGACATAGGAGCTCGGTTTTCGTAAGGTAATGGGCATTTGAGGGTGCCAGACACTGGAAATTCTCCATGTGTTGAAGAGAGCAGAGGAAATATTGTGGTGTCACCACTAGGACTCGAACTCCAGTACTGCCGATCATGAGAATGGCAGATAAGCCCTCTCGACTGTGATATGTACGCAGTTGCAAAGGACTAAGTAGCTTCATTAGGTAGTTCTAATTGGTGGGATAAAATTCTGGTTGGTTAACCGTATTAGGTGAAAACAGCTAATAAACAGTTTTACTAAAACTTAACAGTGTGATTACCATTCTATTTATGGTTATTTGACTATTTTTATTAAATATGGTAAAATAACCATCCAATAAATTGTTTTTTAACCATTTTTCAGAGAAATTTCTAACATTGTTCCTTTCATATAGGTGCACTAACTGAAGTTAAATATCGTTTATTGCAACTAATTGTATTCATTTTTTATTCTTTTTAAGTATATTTTAAATCTTAAATGTTATACTCTTCAATTGATGAATACGCAATAAAATATTTAAGCCTTTTTAAACTATATCATTTGAAAAAAATTTTGCATTCAAAATTTTCTAAAAAATTGAATCCAATAAATAAAACGCAACTATTTCTTCTTGTTTTCTTCTAAACATTTTCAGTGTTTTTGAGTTATCACCTTTCCGGCCAAATTTCCTGAATTCTGAATTCTTATTGCAATGTGAAAGGGCATATGTAAGTTTTTTCAGTTGCTGAACTGACGAATTTTGATTTATGTTTGAATTTCGAGTGCAAAAAGTGTTCGCATTCTTATTCTAAAGTGAAACTGGAGTCATTTCTTTCAGAAGCGAAACTAAAAGTGTTATAAATTTTTCTTTTCTGTTATTCCAAATTTTTTTTCTTTCAGGAATGCTGTTTGTTTTTGTCAGAAAACTTTTAGTGAGGAAGTATTTCTTTATGTCATTTCATCTAAGGTCCCTTTTTTGAGATGGTTTTGATAAATCATAAAGTGGTCACATGACTTACATTTGAAGCATAAATTTTCCAAAAAGTTTGCTTTATTCCTTGCATTTATTTTATTTATAATGCAGTAGCGTGTTTTAAGTCTTTTACTGATAACATAGTTTTTTTTAAGAACACGTTGGACAAAAAAGTAGATTTTTTTTACCTATGTTAACGAAAAAAATCTAAGACTTATTGAAAAGTCAATTTACTGGTATTTAATAAAAATCTTAGTAAATACAACGACAAGAAAAGAAAACCCCACAAGAAAAAGAGAATCATATATTAAAAAGAAAATCAGATATAAAAAATAATGTCATATAAAAATTATAAGAAAAACAGAAAAGAAAAGAAAGCGAAAATACCATTATAAGAAAGAAAAGCAATTTTCTTGTTAATAGATCTTTGATATTCAGATTATTTTTGATTTTGATAGTTTTTAATATTTCTTATGGGTTGCTAAATTAAAAGGATGTTTCAAAAAGTATGTAGCATAAAAAAAGGTTTTTTAGGTATAGCAATTTTCTTGTTTTATTCCCACTGCATTTTTTAATTGCATGTGCACAAAATATTTTGTAATTAATGCAACTCAAGCATTAATGAGTAAAAAAGGAGTTAATGGAAAATTTATTAAATTAAACAACCTCATACGCCTTGATTATACACCTTGACAGATTGATCTGTCAAGGCTTTTTACTTCAAATAAACCTTAAATCAACCTTGCCACTTAATTTGAACCTTCGAAAACACCTTAAATTTTTGTAAAGGAAATACTATATTTTGGTTTTACTACCAGAATTATGTATTTTTTTAATTTGTTTACAAGAAACGTCATTATTATACACTATAGCAATTTAACCAGAACTTTTCCGTCGTGTAGCAAATAACAAGTAATATGTTTCACATATTTTACATATTTAAGGTACTTAATATGCTTAAAATAATAATAAGTATTTGAAATATGAGTCATAATACCCGGTATCTTCAAATGCTTAAATAAAATGTGTTTTGATAAATTAATCTATTTTTTTCAATAACTCTCATTGAAAGTATGCAGTCTGCATAAATCATTCTTTAAATATATTTTGATTTAAAGCGTACGCTTTGTTTAAGTTAATATTTATTCTTTTAAACTAATTAAAAAAAGCCTGCAAATTCCATTCACCTATTAAAATCTGAAACATATATTTATAAAAGTTTAATAGAAATTTCATCTCTGTCTCTGTTTCTAATCTGATCTTACAGGTTTAAAAATATATTATATGAGATGGAATTTTTTTTAATATGTTTTGACTACAGTCTAACCATTTTTTCCCTAGTTATTTTATGAAAAAGTTATGTAACGAGGAAAGTAAAGTTCCAGAAGAAATTACGTATTTCTACAAACTTGACCAAGTACAAAACACTCAGTTGGTGTTAATGGACATTTTGTATGTTGCTGTTGTTTCTAATGGCACATGTCACTTCTAGCAAGCTTGCTTGGTGGAGCCGAGCGAATTTAAGGAAGAGGTGCGTTTCTCGTATTTCAGTGGCGCCATCTACGGCTAAGAATACGACTTCAGTCACGCACACGTCACAACCCGGTTTAGAGGAAGGATCCATTCATACATCTATTTATTCACCCACAGATCGTAATTTTGACCTGAACCAGAGTACGATATATCTTAAATTCAGTAGCCTCAGAAGTAATGATATGTTATGGGAACTTAGAGGACTTTGTGAACCGACAGATTTAAGGTGCACCAGTTACTATTTACTACACAAGGAGTTTTCGGCCTGCGGGGATCGAACTCACGACCCTTTGGACATAGGTTCAAAGCCCTACTAACTAGACAATCTCAGCCAATTCCACTTCGTATGGTGAGAAAAATGGGTGCAATGAAGAAGACTAATGTATTGATACCAATCAATACTTTATTTTATTGGCATCAATACACTAATAAAGTACCATATGCTAAGAGAAAAAATATTTAATTACGTAGTTTCGTATAATAAATAGTATTTAAATAAATTTTTTATCATTCAAAAATAACTCTTGGAAATAATTTAAAAGGATTTAGTAGGCCTGATACAATATTTTATAATAAACCTATGACGGCGTTTATAGGGGCCAAAATTAAAATTAATTGGGGTAAAAAAATTTTCTGCAGAAATAGTTTTTTTTTCTTTAAAGGATTTTTGATTTTTAAAGATGGATGCATTAATCTTCTTTCATTTTTATCTAAGATTGCATATGCAACAGTATTTATAGCATGTCTATGTTCAGAGTATATATAAGATTATCCCAATTAAAAAAAAGGATATGGCTTATAGTGTCAAAATTATAGGAATGACTATCATAAGGAAAGTAAAATAAAATACAAAATGAGGGTAACCAATTAGCCAGTTCACATTAGAACATTAAAAAAGAGTACACAGTTCACCTGAAATGAATGCGGTTAAAATAAAACATCGCAAAATAATAAGAATTTTAGTGGCAGAAAGTGATCATTTCTTTACTCACAAAGAAATGATCACTTTCTACAAAGATGATTCTCTTTACAAAGTGCTGCCCAAATGTCGCTAAAAGTAACTTTTTAATTACTTTTGACCAATTCATAAACAGCAATGATTTTATACAAAATTACACTATCTTAATTTCTCTTGGTTCTTGTCAGATTTTGTTAACAACCGTTTGCCTTTAGCGACGTTTCTACAAGCAGCAATCATTTAGTGATAAACTTCCTTACTAGGCTTATTTTCTTCCACTAAAAATCGCAAATCTTCTTTCGGAATGCATCTATCTTAGTACGACTTTCTTCTTCTTCAGTGGCTGAACAGCCCTGGGTGGGCGCTGGCATTTTCCAGAAGTTTTGTCCACGTATTTATACCATTTGGTTACTATTCTCCAGTGCTTAACCCTGAAAATGTTTATGTTATTCTCATCACAGTTGATTCATCTTAGCGAGGGTCTACCTCGTGGTCTTTTTTACGTGGACTTTGCCTAAGAATCTTGATAACAGCATAGACTTGTCATACTTTTTTGCCAGATGAATAGCGTACTTAATCTGCTGAATTTTTAAGAATTTCACAATATCAAGTTCTTTTAAAAAATCTGTAAAGATCCAAATTATTTCTCTTTCTACATGAACCATTTTCTCAAAGATATCAAGTAGACTTCACTAAAGGTTTCTCTCAAAAGTCTCCAGAGCCCGGAGCAACCACATCGCATCATGTTAATGCCCAAGTCTCTGATACTTATGTCAGGATGGAATTTATAAGACATTAGTAAAGAAGATCTTTAGTTCTCCGTTTATAAGAGTCGGATTTTATAAATTTTTTCAGTCCATAAATACATTTATTTCCTAGTGTCATTATTTTATGTGTTTTAGTGTTTAAAGTATTGTTGCTGTTTATTGCCATTAATAAATAATTCTAAATGTTAACTTTTTCAAAATAAGGTTTTAATTTTTAGATGGGTATTTTTTTCATTAAACTTTAGACAAGACAAATATTTTTTTATACAAATTAATTCTTCTTATATATTGCTCTAAGGCAGCTCAGAGCCTGTAAGGTCCTGGCCATTAAGAAAATGTCATCCGCAAGGGCCAAATTATGAACTGAATATGAATATGAACTGAGGACAACTTTACATTAACTTAAAATGCTCTCTTGTGAACTGGTTAATCAGTTTCAGGCAATTCGCTGGGCACTTAGTTTCTATTGTAATCCTGAAAGACCCTGCTTCTATTATTGTATTTTTGATGCTAACCTTATAATCCTGTTTCTATTATTATATTTTTGATGCTATCACGCTTGTCTGCGTTACCTTTGGTTAACCTTTATTCACAATATTCAATATTCATGTCTTTTAAATCTTTTCTCAATAGTAAAATATAAATTAGTTTGCTTGCTCCAAAATCTTAAATAATCGTTTACCTTGAAAAATGTCGAAAACAAAATTTTGTAGAAGTTTCTTCAATCATCATTCATGCAGCATTTGTTTTTATAAAAAAGGAACGTAATCAAAAAAATTATTTACGCACACTTGTTTTATAGTTCATCTCTCACTCACGTTTTGACTAATGTATTTATTTTTTACTCAGTCTTTTTTCACTGAATTCGCAACCTCGCTAACTCTTTGCAGTCGATAATCAGTTTTTGCGTTGACGTCAATTTTAAGCCGACAGTGTTTTAAGATTAATGTCATTCAACTCAGGGTTTGTAAATGATTCAAAATATGCCAAATAAAATCAGTGTCAGTCAAGATTAACATTTTAAAGTGGATTGATTTATGTGTCGGAGAGAAGTTTCTAAAATGATTTATTTTTATTCTAATTATTGGTATGCTATCCGAGTTAGCTGAAGAGTTATTTCGAAAGATTTTATTTTTAGAATAAGATTTTCTAAATCATTCTAAAATGGAACTCACTTCAAGCGTAACGTTTTCATTTCCTTTTAGCTCTCTTTATGACTTTTCTTATGACATGTTTTCTGATGAGATTAAATTTTTATGGACATTTGGGATATTGGAGATAGAATCTGGTTTTGATTCTTAGTCTTTATGTCTGGCCTGAGTTCTTTGAATTCCGAGAAAAAGAGACATTAAAGGAGAAGTCATTATGTGAATATCTATCAAAATCAAGTGTTTATGCCCTTTTTTCCGGATTCCGCATCTGTTCCAGTTTTAAAATTGTCTTTTGAAATAGAAGTGGTAAAAATGTTTTGGAATGTGTGTTGGCTTTTGAGTGAAGTTGGTTGTCGTCCAATAACGTTAAAATAAAGCGTTTGATAGAGTGTGTGATTTTAAAAGTAGTACAAACCTAAGTTTTTATCGAATTCTCTTATACATTATAATTATTATATAAGGTAAATGGGTATGTATCAAGTCACAACAGAGAAGCAATTCAAATAGACATCCACACATCCGAAATGTTTTGCTCTACCGCGATATAATGATACTTGTAGCTGTGCTCTTATATCGTATATCCTACGCATGAAACAAACTTAAGTGGTCCTTACTTTTCTCGTATAAATTGGTTAAATCTGTTGTTGAGATGGTGTATTGTACACCCTTAACTTTGCCAGGAGAATTTATTTCTAACTCAAAAAATTTATCTACTACAGTAAAGCTTGTGCAAGTTGACCACTTGTGGTGCATTGTTTTAGTGGTCAACTTAGACAAGTGATCAACTTATAGAGGGGGTGGGTCATTGTTTACTTTTTCTTTTCCTATATCATGTTGCTATATATAGAATTTTTTTTTTATTTGACTTAAAAATTTTATTCAGAAAATATGCAAATGAATATGTTAAGAAATGTGTTTAAACCTGAATGAACTTCAATTTGATACATATAATTCTAATATTTAACTAATTTTTTTTAAAAAAATTATTTGGTTAGTTACGCATGGGAAGTGCTCAATAAATATAATTTCTTAAAATATCAGAACACGAAAACATGTAATTTGAAAACTTTCAAAAAATAAAATTATTTGGACACTTTAAAATTTATTTACTACACTTAAAGATCAAAGATTCAGAGGATTCATTTATTCAAATGCTCACTATTGCAACAGGAAGAGCAACTTTTCAACTAACACACCTGTTTTCAATGAACGGATGAAAGAAATGGTAAAAAGTTGACCTCTTACAGTTTCCCCTGATGGTCAACTCACAAAAGGGTTTAGATTAGCTTTTTACACTATTTCACCAAACAAGTGAAATTTTAACATACATTGCCAAAATGACAGAAAATTTTCTGAATTTTTTTTCTGGTCAACTTATGAGGTTTTTAGAATAGAATTTCATAATACTCCTAGACAAAATTGACTTATTTCAGTGGTCAACATACAAGATAGACAGGTGGTCAAGTTACAAAGGTTTTGCTTCTTTATATTATATAGGAAAAATTCCGTTCTTGATAATTGAGGTCAACTCATGCAGGTGCCCAACTTACAAGGGTGGTCAACTTGGCAGGTTTCACTGTAGTGATTTCCTTGCTGTGTTGCAGTGTAGAGTTGAGTCTTTGCAACTTTCAGTTGTTTGATAGCTGTTGATAAATAAGCACGCTAATCGTGTATTTTGTTAAGTTTGATTAATAAATGATTGTGTTTTAACAAGAGAAGTTTTTTTTAATGTTAAACTAGAAGCATTAACAAGACCATAAGTGGTGACCCTAAAAACTGGATTTAAATACCACAAAATGCAACAAACTCGTTTCATCTGAAAATAAAACTGAGAATTTAAAACATTTAGAAGAAATTTTCTATAGATTTCAAAAATAACTTGTCAATGCGGAAAAATGCGTTTTTGGACAACCATTTGTGAAATTCTAGGGATATGTGATTTCAAAGAGAGTTCAACCATATCCAGATAGAGTTAAGACAATAAATGAATATCAGCGATCTAATTAGTTAAGGCAGTTTTTAGCTCTTTAGATCGTAATTTACTAACCAAGCAAAACTGCTAGTTATAAGCCTGCAATTTTAAAAAAATGATTAAAATTAAAAAAAAAAACGGAAAATTTGAAACATGAAAGAGTTTTAGAAAATATATTTCATATGAATTTTTATTTGAATGCTCTAAAAAATGTGTGCACTTAAAGTAGCATATATATTATTTATTTATTTAGGTAAAAATGCTTCAAATTTTTTCTTTTTGAAAAATTATTCCAAAACTTTTAAGGTTAATGAAAAACAAACAATTAAGTATAATTTTATTTTATCATCTAAAAAATAATTTGAAAAATAAAGTGTTTTTTCAAGACAAGTAAAGGATTTCTAAATAGTTTGAATATAAAAGAATATATAAGATGTTTTTTAAAATATTATTTTTCATGTATTATTATTTGACGTAAAATTACTTTAGATATATTTGATGTATTTTAAATTTTTTTCTAGTCACCTTATCAGCTCAGCTCTAGAGAGGAAAAAAAAGAGCTAGTTTTTTATTGTAATGTTAGGAATATAAGATTTCTTTAAAGTGTCTTTTTTGCTAGAGCAATTTAAAAAAAAACAAGTACAAGCTTTCATGTAGTATTGTTTTTTTTCTTCAATTTTCGAGGATCTTCGAAATCAAAATTAAATACTACAGAAAAAAATCAGTTTGACAATCAATCATAAACGAACTGAATAAGCTTTCGCTTAGACACTAAGATTGAAAATAAAAAGAAATATCGAAAAGGATTTTCTATTACAATATAGCTATGAATGAAAAAGGGTAAATTTTTAAGATGAGATGTACGCTTATTTAATTAAGTGTATGATATTTTATCCGAAAAGCAAAATATTGTTTTCATTCAAAATTCTTATATTGCCTTCAAGCATTTGTATTTAAGATTAAAAAAAGTAAAACAATTTTTTTTAATATTAAAGCGAAAATCAGTTAAAAAACAGTTACGTTTTCAAAAACTAATTTCGCAAAACAATTTTTTTTTGTTAATTGCAATTAGAAGGAATTAAGGGTCGTATTTCATAAGATAAATGTTTGGCGATATGTATGTATATTTTGTGTAATAATTCAATAACTTTATTATCTTTTCATTCAGTGCTTTTAAATTTTTCAATTATTTTATGCCCAATTTTTAGAAGAAAAAAAATCGAAGGCAATTGTTTTGACAATAAATATTAGTTGAACATAATAAAAATAAATATATATATATTTTTCAAAGATAAATAAAAATTCTTTAATTATCTGCTTTTAAAGTTTTTTTTTAAACATTTATACTTGTATATTTGTTACCCAATCAAATTCATAGTGTTGTTCTAACTATTTTTCATTCAAGTTAAATTTTAATTATATCCCTAATTGTTTTTCAGCTTTTATTTTTAAATTCCAAGAAATATCAGTTTATTTTTCTAATGCTAATTTAATCTTCTTTCATTTTAAAGTATATAACTAGGATAATTTGTTTATTCCACCAAGAATTTTGAAAAAAGTTAGGATAAGAAAAACTTTAGTACAAGTTTTAATAGAGCAACATACATTTTAAAAATTTACCACATGCTCCGTATCTTTCTAAGTTTTTGTTTCATTCATTTTTTCAGTTCAAGAATACTTTAAACAAAATCATTTGTTTTCGAAGAAAATTGAAGAAAGTACTAAGTGACATACTTAAACAAATTAGAGGTTTAAAAACATGTTACGGTTAACTTTATAAATAGAACTTAATTGTTTTCTGCCAGGTAATTAAATAAGATTGCTTTTAATAAAAAAATGTGTTTTGTGCATTGATTTTTTCTGTGCTTATATTTCTGAAAGGTAGAATCCTAACTTAGTTATAATATTACTTAGAAACTTATTTTTCTGAATTCTTTAAAAAGATTGAAAACGCAAAGTTTTTTTGCCACACTGGAATTTTTCGTAAACATAACAAAGTTCTTATTACATTAGTATATTCATGTTCTAACGGAAATTACTTATTATGTCTTGTTGTCTACATTGTATAAAAAAAATTAGTGTATCCCATTACCAAAAATGATGGCAATTGCTTTATAACAAATGTTATATAGAGGAACACCAGAGATAATTCTGAATGTAACAACACATCAATTACAGTTCTCGATGCCTTGAACATATGTAAGTAATCAGTTTATTTTCGTTACCTGTAACGAAAGTAAAAGTAAAAAGTACTTACATTTGCTTGTACTTCATTACTTCTTCAATTAAGTGCTTTTAATTGTTTTTTCGTTACTTTCTTGGGAAGAAATATAAATATTTATAACGAAAATGTTGAAGGAGATCGTTACTTTTTTCGAAATTTTTGAAATCTTTTTTTATTAATTTCTAAATTTAATGTATTATGTATTGTTTTTCTCTAAGGAAAGCAGTTTTTTTCTTTTCTTGCATTTGACCTCAATGGGGTGCAAAGTGGACGAAGGTCACAGCATAGCTGACGGCGAATTTCTAGAAATTAACAACCACCCCACCTGAATGATCAATTTTGTTTCGTCAATTTTTGTTGAATGGATTCAATACGGAATATTTATATCTCAAAACTAAAAAAAATCTTCAATATTTTAAATTCTGAAATTATTTTCTTTTAACTTTTATGGAAATGAAATATAATTTTTAGTTTATTTGGATTTCAAGGGGCTATCTGTATACGAATATATTTTTTTACTTATCTCTTTAAACAAAAACTATAATATTTATTGAATTTTTTCCACAAATTAATTTATAACTACATATTGCGGAATTAAAAAGAAAATTTCTAAAGATTTGGTAGTTTTTAAACAAAAAGAACTCACTTTTTATATGAAAACGTTAAATTTTGATTACTGAATATTTTCAATGTTCACTGTTTCAATGAATTTTGTAACATTCTCATACATTGAAAATATTATACATTTTTACTAAATTTAATGCTTTTTAAATTAAAATTTTACTTTTCTTACACTTTTTAATGAAATTTAAGGTACTTAGAATTTTCGATTTCCTTGAATTGCACTTTAAAATCGTTAATTTTTGGTTTTGTAATTTTTACTCGTTATTTTTTCTTAAATCAAACTCTTTCATTTTTAACTCGTCACTTTTGTTTAAAGTACTTGTGCCTTTACTTGTTACTTTTAAAAAGTAACGTTCCCATGTATGGTCTTGAATCACTAGAAATGTTCCTTAACATAATTTTTGATTCGATGTAAAGTAGTTGCCATTATTTTTAACGTTCAGTTACAGTAAAGTTTATTGAATCAAAAAGATATAATGTAGGTAAAGTTATTTTTACGAATGAATTTAAAATAAAAACAGTTAATTTTACATACGTACATACTATAATTCATAAAATAAAAGTTGCTTGGAAATCAACAAATTACGCATAGCAAGGAGAATATTAAGATGAATTCGAATAAGGTTTAACAGAACACATGTGTTTCGAAATTATGTATTATAAATTTATTTAATACAATTAACAGATATTTAAGTATTGAAATATAATTATTACCCAACTAAAAGATTGCGTAACAGTGATGCAAGCGTTACGTAGCAATGAGTTTTTGTTTCTGTTTTTGTAGAGCAGCGTGGCGAAAATTAACGGAATTTCGTTTTCGAATACAAACACTCACTGACGATATCCAAAATTGGCGTTTTTCGTTGCGAAATAATTCACAAATGATGTGGGTAGAGCCACGATGGCTCAGGGGATAGAGCGTTCCTCCTTCCAATAAGGCAAATCGGGTTCGAATCCCGGTCGATACGAATTCCGCATCCGGCTTGCACCGACCTCAGTGCTGACGTGAAATATCCTCAGTTGTAGACGGATCATGGGTTAGAGTCCCCTTGCCGTCAGGCTAACCGTGGAAGGTTCTCGTGGTCTTCCTCTCCATGTAACGCAAATGCGGGTTAGCTCCATCACAAAGTCTCCCACGAAAACAAATTTCTCCCAATACTCGATCCAGGAGTCCCCTTGTCTTCTGGATTGGGTTCAAAATTACAAGTTACGGAGTTAAACATTAGTAGTAGTAAGTCCATAAAATTGGGTCACCTGTTCAACGGCGGTTGTATAAAAAAATTGATGTGGTTGTTCCTGTGCTTGGTGTAAGCATTCTTCTTTTATTGGGCTACATAACTACACATGTAGATTTAACTACATATATAGATTTAACTACAGATTTTAAATTATATATGAACACTTGATTTGGTGTTAATTTGCAATTAAGTGTTTCTTTACACAATTGAAACCACTGTTTTGTGTGTTAATACCGCTTTCTTTTACTGCTTCAAAAATATTTATTGAGATTTTTCGTTCAATGGTCAGTAATTTAACTTCTTCTGATTCCTCTAACACTCACTTCAATATAAAGCTAATGGTCTTGTACAGATTCTGTAAATTGTTTCAAGATAGTTTGGCGACATATACAAGTATGGAAGAAAATCAAAACAGTTCAAACGGCGGGTGAAGGAAATAGAGCATGTGAGTTGGCTGGATAATGTGGAAAAATGTTCCGAGAGCAGTCATGTTAATGGCTGAAAAGTAATGCCGTTTAACAGATCAATCTGATGGAAACTGTTTGAGAAGGCCCTTGGCTGAGAAACGGCTGTAAAGCGTAAGAAAGAAAAGATAATTTTTACCCTATGTGTTTCACAGACAATAGAGTGTGTTCAAAATAATGATGAAATAATGAGATTTATAAGATTAATTACTTTTAACTGCTGTTTGCTTTAAAAGTACATTTTACACTGAAACTACCTCATTTGAAGTAAATAATTTGGCATACCAAAAAAGTAAAGATCGTAAAATTAAGCAATTCTTAAGGAAAGGCATATTCCTTACTCATCCTACTAGTTTAAGAATGAAATAGTAAGTTAAACAAATATTACAAAATAAAATTTTGATTAAAATAAAGCCTTCGCTGTTTGAGATCAAAATGGAGTTCTTTTGGAATCCATCATCCGAAAGCATTAAAAGAATTTAAAAATCATTACATCAGAGGAGTAAAATGATATAGTAAATGTTGCAAATTACAGAAAAATGTGAAATGGTGGGAAGAAAGGTTAAAAATACTTGAAAGCCTTCAAAGGAATGCAATAATATGGCTGGAGGGAATACACGAAAATCTGTTTGGATGCCGAAGGATGTAAAAATAAGTTGATAATTATAAACACCAATTATAGTTAACAAGTCAATTTACTAATATATAATTATCCCAGCGATGGCTGATTGATACAAATTCCGCATCTGGCACGCACCAACCACAGTGTTGACATAAAATATCCTCAGTGATAGACGGATCATGGTTTAGAGTCCCCTTGCCGTCAGACTAACCGGGGGAGGATTTCAGGATTTTCCTTTTCGTGTAGCGTAAATGCGGGTTTGTTCAATCGAAAAGTCCTCCACTAAATCAAATTTCTCCCAATACTTGATCAAGGAGTTCTCTGATTTGGATTCAAAATTACAAGGCTACAGTGTTAAAGGCTGGTAGTCGTAAACTAAAAAACTGGGATGGTTGTTTACCAACGGTTATGTATAAAAAATAATATCTATAATTTATAAAGTCATATATTTAAATGAGAATATTCATTAATTGCTTTGGTAAGTTATTTCTTACAACCTACAGATATACTAATTAAAATGTCTTGAAAAAAAAAACCCTGACAAAATGCTAATAATTTAATGCAAATTAGAGCTTAGTAATTTTTGTTTTGAAAGAAGAAAGTAACAAACAGTTATATCTTCATAAATTATTTTAGCATCGTAAATGTTAAGCAAAATATTTTTTACCTAATGTTCCCACGCTCAGGCATAGACTAACAAATACATAATGTAATAATGTTTAAAGTAATTATAATTTAAATAATCTATTAAATTAAAAATTGTTTTTTTTTTTAAATAATGCATTATATTTAATTTATGTCCCTTGCAATTTTAGTGAGAAATTATCCTGTAAATATTTAAATGTATCGTTCGGGAATTCTGTTCTGAATGTTATATTTAATAGATAAAAGCTTATAGTTATTATTCTATGTAGAATAAATTATCCTAAATCCTCATTTCTTCCTGCAAAGATAATTTAAAAATATCCCTATAGATTGCTTTGAGTATATTAAATTTATATACAAAATAAAAAAATAAATTTCAAATAACCTATATCTTCGAATTTAATTCTTATGGAATATTAACATTGCATAAATATTTAGTCTCCTGCGGACAGCATATCTTAATATGTTTAAACCGTTTGGATATTACTTAGTTTACTAAATATATCATGTTTAAAATATCAAAAGCGTTTGCTTTCTGTAAATGAAAGACCATTTAATCACACTTGGAGGAGAAGTCTCTTGATATTAAAAAATGCAACAGTCTAGTTTGAAAATAAATACTGAGTAGTTCATTATAAATATATCATTTAAATCATCAAATAATTAAATGTACAATTTAAAATAAAATTTACTGGTGAAATTAACTAAGCATATATACACGTAGAAAACATTCTGGTAAGTAACGTAATTACCGTACAGCTTAATACATTAACCACTGATCCATAGTGGTCACTTTCATAGAATATGTATTGTTTGTGAACTCATTTACTTAATTACAATTGACATAATTCACAGTCAGAAATTTAAATCATAATTTATTTTATTATTATTTAACAATATTTAAACAAAACAGTCAAATAACCATAAATAAGATGGCATTCAAACTTTAAACTGTGAAAAAAACCGCTTATTAACTGCTTTCATCTAATAAGGTTAAACAACCAGAATTTTATCGCACCTACTAGGCTCACCCAATGAAGATACTTAATTCCTTGTGGCTGAGTACATATTTCGGCCGAGAGGGCTAATCTGCCAATCTCATGCTCACATGATGAGAATTTGAGTCCCAGCGTTGACACCCGAATATATTCCACATTCCCATCAACACATGAAGAATTTCCTGTATCCTCACTCCCCAATTTGTGACCCTGGACTATTAGATCGATGCTCTCATTCACACATAGATGGAAGCACCATAAAGCTACTTAACACAAAAAAGTTCGGTAATTCTCATCTCTCACGAACGGTGAAACAACCAGATGAACTAGTTAAGCGACATTTCGAGGTTCATTTGATGAAACACTACTCAACCACAACCTAACAATGCCTATTATATTAAACGAATAGTCTATTTCTAAAATCTAGTTAAATATTTTTTATGGCTTTGAAATCATGCTAGTCGTTAACCGCATAGTTTTCTATTCATGGTTTTTAAACTGTACTAGTTTTAGAAGGAAAATTCTAACAATGTAACTGTTTTTTAAAATGCATTCTAAAACGAAAATAATTAAATTTAACACATATTTGACAAGCATCTGAAAAATTTTATTCATCTGAATTCAAAAAGCAATTTTTCTAGTGTTATATTAACTAAAATATCTTTAAAAGATATAATTTTGAATTAAAATTTATCATCTACCTTTAGATTCTAAAATAAAAATTCATTATATCATTAATAGAAAATTTAGATCACAAATTGAAAATAATAGAACTGTAGCTGCATTATGTAATAGAAAATAAAAAAAATGCTCAGTTATAACAGATTTTTTAAAAAGCAAAACAAAATAGTATAAATTTACATTTAGGGTGGTGCAAATTTCTGTGAGAAAATTCAGTCATTTAATGCACAAAAAATTGCTAACCTTTTTTTATGGTTCATCAATTAGATCATTTAAAGTAATCTTAGCTAAAAACCACAAATTGTTATATTTTTAGATTTTAATACTATACTAATTTATATTACACAACTTGTGCTTAAAAATAACATGATTCTCAAAAAATTAAATGAAAGTAGCGTGAATGTGATATTCGCATTTACGCGTCTGTAAATTACTGTGTTAATATTCAACCCCATAATGAATAATCTGATTCATGAAAAATTGCACGAATGAGATATTTACACTTAAATGGCTGCAAATTGCTGTGTGAAAATTCAGTCATTTAATTCACAAAAAATTGCTAACCTTTTTTTATGGTTCATCAATTAGATCATTTAAAGTAATCTTAGCGAAAAGCCACAAATTGTTATATTTTTAGATTTTAATACTATACTAATTTATATTACACAATTTGTGCTTAAAAATAACATGATTCTCAAAAAATTAAATGAAAGTAGCGTGAATGTGATATTCGCATTTACGCGTCTGTAAATTACTGTGTTAATATTCAACCCCATAATAAATAATCTGATTCATGAAAAATTGCACGAATGAGATATTTACACTTAAATGGCTGCAAATTGCTGTGTGAAAATTCAGTCATTTAATTCACAAAAAATTGCTAACCTTTTTTTATGGTTCATCAATTAGATCATTTAAAGTAATCTTAGCTAAAAACCACAAATTGTTATATTTTTAGATTTTAATACTATACTAATTTATATTACACAATTTGTGCTTAAAAATAACATGATTCTCAAAAAATTAAATGAAAGTAGCGTGAATGTGATATTCGCATTTACGCGTCTGTAAATTACTGTGTTAATATTCAACCCCATAATAAATAATCTCATTCATGAAAAATTGCACGAATGAGATATTTACATTTAAATGGCTGCAAATTGTTGTGTAAAAATTCAGTCATTTAATGCACAAAAAATTGCTAACCTTTTTTTATGGTTCATCAATTAGATCATTTAAAGTAATCTTAGCTAAAAACCACAAATTGTTATATTTTTAGATTTTAATACTATACTAATTTATATTACACAACTTGTGCTTAAAAATAACATGATTCTCAAAAAATTAAATGAAAGTAGCGTGAATGTGATATTCGCATTTACGCGTCTGTAAATTACTGTGTTAATATTCAACCCCATAATAAATAATCTGATTCATGAACAATTGCACGAATGAGATATTTACATTTAAATGGCTGCA
This sequence comes from Parasteatoda tepidariorum, assembly GCF_982258835.1. Taxonomy (NCBI): domain Eukaryota; kingdom Metazoa; phylum Arthropoda; class Arachnida; order Araneae; family Theridiidae; genus Parasteatoda; species Parasteatoda tepidariorum. The sequence continues at coordinate 24,074,758 of NC_141760.1, read as the reverse complement.
AATTGCTGTGTGAAAATTCAGTCATTTAATGCACAAAAAATTGCTAACCTTTTTTTTATGGTTCATCAATTAGATCATTTAAAGTAATCTTAGCGAAAAACCACAAATTGTTATATTTTTAGATTTTAATACTATACTAATTTATATTACACAATTTGTGCTTAAAAATAACATGATTCTCAAAAAATTAAATGAAAGTAGCGTGAATGTGATATTCGCATTTACGCGTCTGTAAATTACTGTGTTAATATTCAACCCCATAATAAATAATCTGATTCATGAAAAATTGCACGAATGAGATATTTACATTTAAATGGCTGCAAATTGCTGTGTGAAAATTCAGTCATTTAATGCACAAAAAATTGCTAACCTTTTCTTATGGTTCATCAGTTAGATCATTTAAAGTAATCTTAGCTAAAAACCACAAATTGTTATATTTTTAGATTTTAATACTATACTAATTTATATTACACAATTTGTGCTTAAAAATAACATGATTCTCAAAAAATTAAATGAAAGTAGCGTGAATGTGATATTCGCATTTACGCGTCTGTAAATTACTGTGTTAATATTCAACCCCATAATAAATAATCTGATTCATGAAAAATTACACGAATGAGATATTTACATTTAAATGGCTGCAAATTGCTGTGTTAAAATTCAATCACATAATGCACATAACATTACTGACATTTTATTTTATGTTTCATCATTCAGATTATTTAAGAAAGCCCTAGTTAAAAACAGTAAATTGTAAATTTTCTTATTTTAATATTATAATTATTCTTATTTAAATTACACTATTTGTGATTAAAAATAATCTGATTAATGAAAAATTAAACTAAAATTGCATGAATATGATATTTACATTCAAATGGCTGCAAATTGCTGTGTTAAAATTCAATCACATAGTGCACATAACATTACTGACATTTTATTTTATGTTTCATCAATCAGATTATTTAAGGAAGCCCTAGTTAAAAACAGTAAACTGTAAATTTTCTTATTTTAATATTATACTTATACTTATTTAAATTACATTATTTGTGATTAAAAAAAATCTGATTAATGAAAAATTAAACTAAAATTGCATGAATGTGATATTTACATTCAAATGGCTGCAAATTACTGCGTTAAAATTCAATTAAATAATGCATATAACATTACTAACAAATTATTCATATATCATCAATTAGAATATTTAAAGAAATCTTACTTAAAAACAGTAAAATATATTTATTTTAATTTCAATATTTGATTTATACTAATTTAAATAACGTTATTTTTGATTAAAAATAATCTTATTTCTTTAGTAATAACAGGTTTCTTGCAAATACTTTTTTTATTGGCATTTAATTAAGTAAAAGAAATAAAATGAGCTGCTAAATTAATTAATTTTCAATGCTATTTTGAACAGATAAAACGTCAACAATTACCACTTATAAAAAGAAAATGATGTTTGCTATAAAATAAACTCAAATTGCTTTTGTAAGAAAAAAAGAATGGAAATAACTACTATTCTAGTTTGCTTTAAGAAGAAAAAAACCCGTTAATGGAATTTCTTACTCATTTTTACTAGTATGCTTGAGAAAAATGTAATTTCTTCAAATAAATATTTGAAAATGCTTCTATTTTTCAGAAAATAATGTTGATTTTTATTGTTCATAATAATAAAACATTTATTTCGATATTTGTTTTGACTAAAATACAGAGAAATAGCAATAATTATTCTTACTCTTACACATATAATTTTATTATTTCATTTGTTTATTTTTTATATATTTAATCAGTGAAGTTCAATAAAAAATAACAGTACAATACATATAAAATTTATTTTTATGGCCAAGTTTTTACTTCATTTTCGTGATTTTTGAATTGTTTTTCGAGATTAAAACTTATATTTTTTCAAATCAATCATTTTAATTCATAACGCTTAAAATTAGAAATAACTATACCTAAAATTGCTGGCTTTAATTCCTTTAAATGAATTATTTATATAGATCTTAGACAATATTTAAAACAAACATACAGCTAATAGTCAAGCTTTATATTATTAACAACATTAATTTAATCAATGAGTTAGAAGACCTGTCATCTTCAACAAAACTAATTTTACAGGAGATTCAAAAGACTAATTTAATAGTTAAGTATCAGCTTGGTATATAGAGCCTTTTTAACTTTTTGATATTGAAATATTTTTTTTCCAATACCCACCTGGGGAATGACATTTCATCAATACAGGCATCTGAAGGGCAGACTTTTGGCCACTCTTTCAGGAGCACCATATTGGGTAGGCCAATGTTGCTCCCACAGTAAGGATAGATAGTACAGAGAATGAAAGAACATCCATGCCTTGCCATGAATTCGAACAAAGAACCTTTATGATTCAAGTCCAGTTCCCTGACCCTTACACAGTCCGGTCGGCAGATGATATTAATATATGGATGGATGCAAAATTATTATTGCAATTGTGCAAAAACATTAATTATATTTTTAATTTAAAAAATAATTATTATGAAAAATAATAAAATAACTTGAAGATGACCGATTTCTGAACGAAACCTAAAAACGAATACTTTACTTCACTTTTAACAAGCAAATACGTTAATAATTATAAAGACAAAAACTCTTTTGGTTTATATTGTGAAATATTTTTTGATGTCACCGATTTTGTTGTGGTTTAGAAAAACTTTTCCAAAACATGCTTTTTTAATTGGTTATGATGCGATTTTTAGGGTACTTTTTTGTACAGAGGAAATATTAATTTGCATAAACCAACATTGAAAGGAGATGCTTCAACTTCGTAAACCGTAGAACTTTTAGAAGTAAAATTGCTAGAATGTAGCACCTGAAACTATTGTTTCTGATTTCTTGTCTTTCCATAATTGATTTCCATAATTTCCAAGATTTCCAAATTTTCCATAATTGATTTCTTGTCTTTCCATAATTTCCATAATTCCTTTTGATAACACTTCTTATAATGCTCCGTCCGACAGCTTTTGAAATCAAGTATTATATTATGCGTAATCACCTCTTTTACAGTTAATAGTTACTTTTATTCATCCCTTTTCATTTTCTCTCTTAAAGCAGTCAATAGTTACTTTTATCCATCCCTTTTCATTTTCTCTCTTAAAGCCTTTAAAGAACTACCTTCTGCTGAATCAATCATTCTAAAAAAAATCAACAAAGTAACAAGCCTAACCTAAATAATTACATGTTAGGTTAAGCGAACAATTTCATAAGCAACAATCTAGCAGTATATTTCTAAGTTTATTCCGAAAACGGGTCATCTCGAAGATGAGGCATGCCTTCGAACTAAATTGAGATTTCAGAGCATAAAATATACTATAGCAGGTAGGAGGACATAAAATTTGTATACTCACTATGTGTTTAAGTCAGCTAAACTTAAAAGTGCAAGAATCTCAATTTTGAAAAAAAGTGGAGATGACTGATTTTCTGACTCATCGGTTCAGTTATTCTTAGTTTGAATTCTGGGGATGAAGAAGGTTCTCTAGAACATTTTTTTGAGAAAAAGCCGCGTTTTTCATACTTAAAATACATGAATACTGTACAAAATTCTGGATCAAATTACGATTTTAGCGCAAAATACATTTCCACCAGAACACAGAACAAAACAATTATGTATTGTAATTTTGACAGTAATAAATACGGTAAAATCACTTAATTACTAGATTTAAATAAATATTACTTATGTATTAATTAAATATAACAAATTAAATAAATATAATAAATATTACTAAAGTTTAAGATATAATATTTTACGGCAAAAATCGATTTTATGGATGATGCACTCAAAGTGCCGGTACTTTATACCGTAGTTTGATCAGAATTTTTTTACAGTATAGTGTAAATAAAAGTGTTTTAAAAAAAATTATACATTGGTTTATCTTATGAAAAACTAACACGAGAAATATTTTAAATAAATAAAAAAAATTTACAAAGATTTTACGTTCTGAAATTTAGTTTAAAGCTGCACCTGGATGGATAAAATTTGAACACGGCAGGGAGATATTTAAACAGTTTAAAAAATTAATTTTTTTCATATTTGAAATTTTTATTGTATGAAACAAACAGTGAATTGAAATACTCATACATTTCTGGAATTAGAAATGTGCTAAACAATTATAAAGTTTTAAGAAACTCTTTTATTCAAAGGCTCCCCGTGGCTTGAACTAAGTTGGAGCACCTTTCAAAAAAATTAATAAATGTTTCCTAAGAGACAGGTTTTGTAGTGAATTTAGCTGTAAAAAGTACTTACAGTATAAAACAAAATTTGAAAAGAAAAAATATTAAAAAAATATGCATGCTTGAAGATGCTTCTTGCATGAAATATACTTTGATTTATCATGCATAATTGAAAATGTTGTGCGTCATACAGTTTTTTTGTTGTTGTAGTATCTTCAAATTCTCTTTCATTGACAAGAAATATTCTTTGCACGAAATTGAATTAAAATGAAATTATTGGTATAATTTACGCGAATTTCAACTTTTCTTTAATCAAACCTTCTGGCTTAGTTCTAAAAATTTTAGTTAAATTGTCTTTTGAAGAATAATTTATTCTTCTACTATTATCAATGTCACTAATTCGAGCCTTTTTTTACCTGATATAATAATCATATAAATTAAACCCCATAAATTTTATTTAAATATACATATTTTAATCAAATCCTCATTGCTCAGTTGTAAAGAATCGGTGAGGATTGTGCACAAAAAAATTAATTAATCTTCCTACTTTCATCAATGTCATAATTTCGAGACATTATTTTGCCTGATATAAGAAGTAAATATAACTTCATAAATCTTATTAATATGTATTCTTTAATCAAGCCTGCTTGCTCAGTTTTGAAAATTTGGTAAAATTTGTGTATTCATGAATAATTAATTTTATTTCCGCAATCAATGTCACTATTTTGAGCACTTTTTTTCCGATATGATGATGAAAATATGTTCACCATAGTTAAGCGGTACCAGGCAAAAATGCTTTTTTAAGTTGAATTCCGAAAAGAAAATAGAATGAAAATGTTTAATTATTTATTTCAACATTGGATGGGATGAAATATCCGACTACTTTTAAAATATCCAATTACCTATCTGTTTATGTGATACTATAAAATGTTTATAATAATTATTATAAACTTCATTAGACAACAGAAAAATCCTTTGCGGCAGAAATGTTGTTAAACCAGGATGGAAATTATCATTTTTATAATTGAAAACATACAAAGATAAAAATACATAAAAAACAAAAAATAAATAAGCAAATAATTAATTAAATAAATAAATAAGTAAATAAATAAAGAAAGAAATAAAGAAACAAACTAATTAAGAAAAAATATAATAAAGAAAAAAACTAATAAAATAATAAACTAATAAAGAAATAAACTAATAAAGAATAAAACTGATAAAGAAATAAACTAATAAAGAAATAAACTAATAAAGAAATTAATTAGCAAAATGATTTCAAAACTGTTTATAAATTATTTGTAATGTGTATAATACATTTGGATGTTATTACCTGTAGTGGTTTTGTTGCTATTCATAGCAAACAAAAAGTAATAACTGCTATATATAGAACGAAATAAAATACCTACTGTTTATCCAATGCAGCATTATGAGTGTTTACTGACTGAAAGAAGTAGCTTCTTGTTTGGATTGGGTATATCATTCTGAAAAGAAATGTTTACATTCGCATTATGAAGATATATTTGGCACTACTTTTTTCTGCAAATGATCCTTAAAGTTTTAGATGTATTAAAAGAAATCTTACTGTGGTTTTATTGACTTTATGAAGAAAAAAAAGAGAATAACATGCTTTAAGTTTAGAAACTGAATGAAGAAATTTACTGTTTCATACTCTGCGAAAAATTCCGGATCAAATAAAGATGAAAATGTACTAAAATCCTGAAGGCCTGTACTTTTTTACGTAACAAAAAAATTTGGTGTTTACGTCACAAAAAAAATCTGGTATACCGTAAATTTTTCAGTAATACTTGCTATGGAATTATTGGATAACTGCAATTGAATATATATTATTGAATAAATTAGGGCAACAATAAAATGTACATTAAAATGGATGTTTGCGTATGCTTTTTTCAGGGTATAATGTAATTTGATCCGGGATTGGATGCCAGTTTAAAAATTTAACTCTAGATGCATGTCTTTTTGTTATTAAATCTCATCATAATCATCACCACAGCTGGCCAGACAGCCCAATGTGGGCCAATGCCTTCCTCTGAAGATTTCTCCATATCGACTTCCGATTTATCTTTGATCTCCAATTTTTTTCATTATTTGCAAGAAAATCAGACTGCACCGAATCTGCCCATCTCAACCGCGGCCTTTCCTGCTTTCTTGTTCCAATGGGTCTAAAAAACAGTTTCTTTTTCATTGTATTGTCATCACTTATTCGAATCACGTGGGCCATCCAATTCATTCTATTTATTTATATGTATTAAATGATATCGGGTTGTTTATAAATCTTGTACAGTTCAAAGTTAAATCTCCTTCTCCAGTTATTGTTTTCATTTACGCCACCAAGTATATTCCGCAAAATCTTTCTCTCAAATATTGTGTTACAATCTGAAGCTTGGACAGTGACAAAACGGAAGGGAATTGTATCAAATTATTAAATCTATATCTCTTAATAGTTTTATTTGATTGTCTGCAGGAAAATATCTCACTTTGAAAGTCTGCATTACAGAAGTTTTTTTGGCAACATATTTTAAAAATGTGTTACACATTTTTTTCTCAAATTTTTTTTAAGCTTATAACTTTTAGTGCCCAAATGTTTATTTACTTTAGATCCTTGATAAAAACTTTGAGCAAATAATATTCATGAACATTGACATCCACGCGCTGCATTTTCAAAGCTTGTTTTTGCTCTAGTCATAATAGAGCTCTATCTTAACTTTAATAGGGAAAGTTTATTTGATGCTGTCTATGCTATAAATAAGCACCCTACAGTTTATTTTTTTTTCATCTGTCATGATTTTATTTACTCATACTTATTTCTTTTCATTTAAATCTGTTATAAGATGTTTTTTATTATAATCAGTGAAAACATAAATCTACATCGATAATTTATATAAAAGCATTTGTGCAATAATTATGAGAAATAACACTTCTCCGTATTTATTCTTCTGCTCCATTGAAAGAAACTCTAAATTGCACATAAAGTGCTGGCACTTGGGGTGCATCATCCATAAAATGTTATAGCGTAATGTTTACAGTTATATTTACTTAATGAAAGTGATTCAATGATTTTACGGTAACTATTGCAGTAAAAATTACGGTACATCATATTTTTTTGTTCCGTAACATGTTCTGCGTTATGGAGATGTGGTGGCGAAGTAATGTCGTTAACAGCATAATCAGTACTCATGTGAATTAAGCAAGATTCCAGGGTATCAAGGTGAGCTGATGTGACTGGGGAGGAAATAGTTTTGACATTGACCTAAATTGCGATTGTGACCAAGATGTCTCGTATTCTTGAAAATTGACGTACCTGTCACGTTCCTTATGTCTATATTTTAAATCGTGTCTAGTCTGCCCGATTCAAGGTCGCACTGACAATGATTGTTTTTTTCATCTTTACTTTCGGCTACTTGTGTTATTCTAGTTTTGTTTATCCTTCTTTATTCGTGGGCAACTTTATGTTTTATATTTAAAATCACTTTTGTTTTTCCTCATTCACGCCTGGCAAGTCTTGAAAATGAGCTCCTATTTTTGTGTGCTTTGAACTGTTATTTCCACTATGCATATTTTTGGAAGTCAATGAAGTTTTTTTAAATTTTTATTAAGTAATGGCTTAATGCATTAGTTTCTAGGGATTATTTATCTAGGAAGGAAAGGTATTTTTTGTAAAGTAAATTGTAATTTATTTTAATATTTTGATTCCCACCATTTTTTTCTTGCGTTTCTGTGTTGAATGAAATACTTATTTATATGGATTGCAAGTAACATTAATCCTTTTAATCGAAATAAAAAAATAAGTGCTGGAAATTGTTAATGCTTATGCATAAATACTCTTTGATAAATTATAAAGATAGAATTTTTCTTTCTTCTGTGTGTAGTAGAAATTATCAAATTATGGAATGTAAGAAATAGGATTAAATAAAAATATTATGGAAATACTTATAGAATTGGATGCCTTTAGGCGGTGCCTCGCGTTAGTAAATTGTGAGAGTTGTTTATACCTCGATTCAGCAGCCAAATTTTATCCCTAATGTAATTGGGATAAAATTTGAATTTGATTCGGCTGAAAACTGATTCGGTGTGTTAATAAACGGTGTTCAAATGAATAAAGAACCTAAGAATTAAATGAATTTCATAAATCCAATCAAAAATCACAATTTAAATTAAATTAATGGCATTAAATTAGTAGCTAATTTAATGCCATAGCAGAAAGCTGAATACGTTCGGAAAGTATTTATCGGTTATTTAGCTGCTTTTTGAAAAAATAAATGCGTCGCATTTTTACATCCCTCCGTATCAAACAGAAAATGCTTTAAATATTTCTTTGTAATGGCAAGTTAATACTATTCAAACTTTTTTTTGAAATTTTTACATTGAGGTTTCTCATTTTAAAAAAATCATGCAGCTTTTGAAACTTTTTATTAGATGTTGGCATGTATATAACGAATTATTTCAATGTTGTTGAAAGAATTCCTATAAAATCATATGAAATTCGATAATTTTAAAGAAAAAGCAAGCAATTTAAATTTTTTATCAATAATTGCCTACGGCAGAATTTTTTTAACGGAAAATCAAATCAATTGCGGAATATCAAAGAAACATATTTCTCTCAATCATAAATATTGTGGCTTCAACAACACTGGTTAATTGACTGATGCAAAAATATCCTTTACTTTTAAAATCGTTTGCTTTTTAAATCTTTATATAATAGTATTTACCAATTATTCAAGACATTAAATCGATTGCTGTTTCTACTATATATTTTAAAAAATGGCAGCAGAGAATATTTATCATATCGAATATTTGTTTTCATATAACTGAAGACAAAATACTATCTCTAATGCGTGCATCGAAGCCGGAGGCAAAATAATTCAGAATACTGAATTTTTTGTCTTCATTTTGTCAATTTATTGTAAGATGTAAAATGAAATTAACGCAAAACTTTTTCCATTTAATGGTAATTTATTTATTTCTTTTATTTTTCTAATTTATTTATTTATTTCTTAGAAATTTAAGAATTAGTTTTTTGAAATTGCTACTAAAATGTCTGACCTTTTCAGTCATAATTAAATTCATTTTAATTAATAGTACATATTTTCACATCCGTATATTTTAATATATCATAATATTGTGATTACAAAGCTATTTTGTCAAATATTATTTCAATGAAGTGTAAAATGAAAATGATGTGAAGATGGAATACTTATTAGACTACTTTTTCGGATGATAACAGTTGTAGAGTATTTGAAATATTTTGACCCACGATAAGCTGGACAAAGTTTTCTAGCTCACATACAAAACAGAAAATTAATATTTAAAAAAAATTTTAAGTTACGTTTTATTCCTATCAACAAGTAACTAATTATGAAGCAACCATTTCTGTTTTAAGGAGGTAAAAATTATTTTTGCTGTTTTTCCAGCTTTTTGATAAAACTTTACCGTGTCATATGTCGAAAGCAATTTAATAATAAAACTGTTTTATAAACTAATTTTTTTTTTTAATTGAAAAGATTTGATTAAATTAAAATTATTGAATACTCAAGTGTATTTTATTCGCACTGTATTTATCAAGAATATTTTGTTATACATTTTCCAAGTGTGAAAACACTTAAGCATGAATAAATGACTAAAAATAAATAGCTACAACTGTCTTAAATTTAAAGAGTGCAAATACCTTTTGTCAGATAGAAAAAGGCTATGATAATGGCTACTATCATTATTATATCGTTTGGATCCATTCGTTTCTTAATACATCGGTGATTCTTTTTAGAATGGACTCTAAAAGATATAGGCTATTAGTGGTGTGTTCATAAAATTTTCTAATATCTTGAGATGGATGCTGATATAAATCTTAAGAAGCTCTTTCAATCTCGGCCCGCAAATTCGCAATACCATTTAGAACAGGGCGTTATAAGGAGCGACATAAACGAGCATAGACACCGCAGTATTTTACCAAACGAATTCTTTATAACACAGGCCATCAGTAGAACAACACACATTACTCCATTGATCTCCTGTCATTGGAAGAAATCGTTAGCCTTACAGATTGAATTGTTAGTCTCACTATTTATTATATCATGAAAATGATATAATGTTCTCTCGAATAATTCAGATTTTCAAAATTTAAAATCTAATCTTTACGGTTCAAGGGATTCATCTTCAAATGTACTAATAAATTATTTCAAATTATTAATTAAGTTACGAAATTAAAAACATAGGCATAGTTCTCCTTTATAGCCATACTTTGTGAAACGGGTTTCTCAAAATTGAGCAGAAATGTGCCAAAATAACCCCTAAGCCAGTGTTTCCCAAACTTATGACTTTTGTGTACCCCTTCAAAAATGTATCGTAACGCTGTGTACCACTGATAAAAAAATGAATGTATTTTTCTAAAAATATGTTTATTTTTATTTTTTGGTATAGAGTTTTGTTAATAAGTTTATTTGCATCAGTGAGAAGGATGATATTGTTCTTGCTGTGATAACAGCTCATCATAATTCGGTTCTCTTGTGGTCAATTTTAGTCTGAGATGCGATTCCACGACCAATAATCTATTTAATTTCTTTCGAATTAATGTCCACGAATGCTGAAAAAGCGACTTCACATAAATATAAAGTTGGAAAAGGCAAAAAATATTTCCCAACTTTTTCTGTTAAAACTGGACACATATTTGCATTTGCACATATTTGCTTTGCATTTGCAGCCAGAATGATGTTAATGTACACTTCTCATGTTTATTTTTCAAGAAGGATAAAAATTATATTTTATAAAAATAATCAAAATAAGTAGAATTTAACGAACTTTTACTATAAAAAAAATGCACAAAAGTTAAAAATCACAACTGGCTGTTGATATTACTAACTGTTAACTCTGCAAAAAAATAGCCAATAGAAAAGTACGTAATCGTAAATTTGCATGGCTAGCTTTGTTTTTAAATAAAATTCTTTTGAAATTTTTGATTGTTGCAAGATATTTCGCATAAGAACGCGTACCCCCTCTAAACTTTTCCCGTACCCCTGGGGGTACGCGTACCACACTTTGGGAAACACTGCCCTAAGCAACCAATAGTCGAATTTGAAAACCTTATGCACTCGAAATTGAAACAACATATACTCATTTTTGAGCAAACTGCCGAATCTCAAACGTGATGTGGAGGAAGAAATGCGATAGAGAAATGGTCGTTAGTTACTGACAGGGTTCGAACCAAGGACGTCCGGGCTCAACGTAGCATGCTATAACCTCCGTAGTTGTACACACCAGTCGAGGGAGAGTTAGAAAGTTTTATATTAGCGGTCGATCATGACATATATACTGCTCAAAACCATTAAAGGATATTGCAAGTCTTGTATAAAATAACGGTATAGGCAATTTTTGTTGTTGCATAAAATGGATGAAGAGAGTCACATCTGCAAATTTTTCATGTTTTCAAACTTCGAAGTATGTAAATTTTGAGTTTGACGCCGAAGACAACGCTTTAGCCATAGCTACTGTTTGATTTGGCTTTCAACTTAATGTAACACAAAGCGGAAAAGAATGATAGGCATTCAGTAAGAACGTCGTTTCGATGAGTGTGATGCCTTAACGAAGTCAGTTAAGCAAATCAGAAGCTTGGAGAGTTTTTGGCCGGTTAGAAGGAGGAGGGCAAACACAAGCTGAAGTAGCAGAAGCTATTTGAGTTTCACAAAGTGTGATTTTCAGGATGTCAAACCGTCTTTGGAGACTGGAAGATCAGGGCAAGGGCGTAGACGTGCAACATCACCCAATGAAGACCGTTATTTAAAGGCAAAGGCTCGAAGACACAGTAATATAAATGCCACTGGTCCTCAATAATACCTTCGCTCGGCTACTGGCACCGCAGTTTCGACACAAATTGCTTGAAACTGCCTTCACGCTATAGGTCTGTATGCTCGCCGACCAATGGTCTGCGTCGCGTTAACAGCCAGGCATCGTCGTGCAGCATGTGAACTGGTGGAGAAATGAATGGCACCATATTCTTTTTCTTAAAGAGTCCCGTTTTTCCGTCCATCCTGATAATAGGCGTATTTTCATCCGGAACGTGGTACTAGAAACAATTTTGAGTTCGTGCATGAAAGTGTAAGATTTGACAGTGGGGGAGTGATTCTCTATGCTGGCATCTCCTTTGATGCTTGCATCGATCTATATATCATTCGAAATGGAGCTCTTACCAGTCGCCGATATAGGGATGCGATCCTGAGACCTATTGTATTCTCTTACTCTGCAGCAATTGGAGATGACTTCATTTTAATGGATGACAATTGCAGGCCACATTGTGCTAACTTGGTGAATGGTTTCCCTTTGGAGGAAGGAATCATACGAATGGATTGACCAGCTTGCCCTCATGACATGAGCCCAATCGAACATGTTTCGAGCATTCTAGGCAGGAGAATCACTGAACTCCTACCACATCCATGAGCTCTTCTTGAGGAGCAGGACATAATACCCCAGCCCCTCATTATTAACATCATTGACTAGATGCTTCTAAGGTGTTCAACGTTGCTTGCCGTTCGGGAAACCCTACCCTCTACTAAAAACGATTTTCTTTTAAGGAAACGCCCTTTTTTTACTTGTTTTTTTCCTATCCACAGATTCTGTTCTTCTCCTTTTGCACTCAAATGCTCAAGAAAACGCATTTTTTCTGCAAACAAATATCCTTTTCATCTCATATAACCTACTACGTCTGTCGATAATGTATCAATTATTCAAAAAATTCTCCAGGTGCAGGATCAATCTATAAGCTCAATATCCTTTAATTGCTTTGAACAGTGTATTTCATTCGTTTAAAAGTCTTTAAGATATAGAAAAATAAGCAAAAAGTGAAATTAAAATTACCGAGCTCCTAACATACCATACTTTATAAAGTTTTAATTTCTTGTACCATTGAAATTTTAAATTAGTACCTCATGATATGTATACATAATTTGAATGATTTAGTTCAATGTAAATTTGAAAACATGATATTTTTGAAATTATTTGTTTAGAAACTATTTGAAAAGTTTAGCACAAATTTTGTATTTTTTCAATTTAAATTTTATTAAATCACCCTATTTTTAGTTGGGTAAAATTACATATTTTTAAATTATGATAAAAATTTGTACACTTCATAATTTTAAATTATTTCAATCCTAATTTAATAAAAATAAGAAATGAATATTAAAAGTTATATTTAGTAAAGAAATATTTCTGAATAAGCAAGGTTAATTTGGGTGTATAAAAGGTTATCAATTTTCACATAAAAAGTTCCAGAGATACGATTAAATACAAAAAAAAAAAAAACTAAATTGGAGCTAAGACACTGAATCTTTCACTGGATTTGCGAACTAAAAATCACGATTCGGAATTATGCTTTTCAAAATCGAAAAACAAGATATGAGTAAATAACTATTAAGATATAACTGATCAAGTCCATTGTCAATAAACTAATTTTTCTAAATATGTTGAAATACAGATAAGGATAAATGTCGAGTAATTTGCTGTGACATGATCGATATTTTCACTTTTTTAACACATACATCGTTGCAGACTGATTATGTCCAGTCACGTACTCTTGGGTAAAAACACCACGACCGGTGACTTCTCTACCCGTAAACTAGACTAAAAGTTTTACGAGCGAAGTACGTTTAGTGATATTATTTCATTAAAAACTTAATTCACTTCAAAAATATATAAATTGGAAAATAACAGTGGACATGTCTCAAGAGCTCAAAAGCAGGAGCCAATTTTTAGGACTTATCAGGTGTGAATGAGAAAAAAAGGAAAAAAATGATTTGAAATTTAAAAAGTAAAATTACGTTACGTTAAACTTTGCATTTTGCGTTTCAAATCACTTTTGTTTCTTCTCATTCACGACTGGTAAGTCTTGAAAATGGGAGACTGTTTTCAAACGCTTGAAATATGTCAACTGTTATTTCCAATTTATATATTTTTGAACCAAATGAAGTTTTTAAATAAGTAATATCTTTCCGATTCAGTTGATTGGGATAATTTTTTTAGTGCAAAGTGATAGTCTATAAGCAATAATACACTGATGTAAGAAACTACTGGACCAATTTTAATGAAATTTTATATGTACATACATTGATACAATTCAAAACAAATAACCGTTCAACAATTGTAATCTAAATGCATAATCGCCGGTAACACTCGTTGGAGTTGGAAGGTATGAAACAGTGGTTGCAGAATAACCAAGAAAAAAAAGGGTTAATAGGGGGTACAGTCCCTTCTTACAGATATACAGACCTTGTAGCGTAATTTCATACTTGAAATAAGAGAGTTTATTATTTCCTGTGGCAATTGGTCCCACTCGTTCAACAACGCTGTTTTCATTCCCTGGATGGTTCTCGGAGGAGAGTAGCGAGTTGCAATTGCCCTTCCCAGAGCGTCCCAGACATGCTCTATAGGGTTGAGGTCTGGAGATCTGGCTGGCCAATCCATCCGGTGAATATCCTCATTCTCTAGAAATTTGTTCACCAGAAGAGCTCGCGTTATTGTCGATTAAAATGAACTCAGGGCCAACTGCACCCCTGAAAAAGCGAACATAGGCTCCAACACCTCATCCCTATATCTCACACTAGTCGCAGAGCCTCTTTCTAGGACATGGAGAGGTTTGCGGCCGTCCAACACATGATGTCTGCCCAGACCATTAAACCTGCGATATGAGCGTACCATATGAACGTTTCCTAATGAACGTACGGCGAGAATCGGTGTTTAGGCTGAATCGGGAGTCAACAGTGAAGAGAACGACCTCCCATTGATCCATACTCCAATCTCTATGCGCTCTGCACCATGCTGAACGGGCTCTCCTGTTCATAAAAGTTTGCGGGACTCATACAGCATATCTTCTTGCAAACAACTTTCTCTCTCATGAAGTCGTTTGGAAACAGTCACCCTTGATTCACGGGTTCCTGTGGCTGCATACAAGTCACGAGAGTGCTGAGAAGCCGTAGCCCCTTTGTTACGCCTCACTATAATGAAACGATGGTGATCTTCTCTGGCCGTCGTGGCTCTTAGACGACCTTGCTTAGGGTTTCAATTGATGGGTCCGGTATCCTGGAACTGTTTCCATAAGTTACTTACGACGCTGGACGTTAAATTGAACTTTTAAGAAATTTGGACCTGGGATTGGTCTGCTTCTAGCCTCCCCACAAATTCTCAACTTTATTCCATCATCTAAACTCTGGTGGTTACTCATTTTTACTCTTACAATTTGAATTCAATTTACTGTTGCAAAATAACACCAAGAAATTCGTCGAGGTGTGCTAGCGAACGAAATGCATCTTAACTTACACCCACTTATAAAACCTATTTCTCTACTGGCTCCACCTATACACACGTGTACGCTTACGTATTTGATGTACAAAATTTGCATTTTTGTCTCGAAACAGTGGTTTTACATTCATTTCAGTTTTTTTATGCAAATTTCATAAAATATGCAAATTCTCTTCATTTATTTCACCAGTGTAGATGAATATTGGCCGATGTTCAACAACGTTAGAAGCTTCTTTGGAAGAAGGAGCAGACAAAAATAAATTAACTAAAACATTCGGATATTAGAAGCTGAACTCTATACAAACATGACAAAACTCAAACAAAACTTAAATTTGCTTAATAAAATATTATTAACACATAAAATTTTTCTTATTACTTAAAAAAATGTGCCAAAATATTTTTTCTTTCTGAAACACTTCTAGAACAGCAAATATTTGTTTTCATTTTTTAAAACCCTACTTACAATGAAAATTATTCATTTCTTTCATAAAAAGAAACACTTCTTAAAATAAATTTCAATGGCAGGTAGCAAGAAAATTCTAGAATGAAAAAAAACGATGAGCCATGTTTTTTTCTAGGGACATTTTATTACTATGGAAGAGCAATGTACTTCAAAGGCGAAATACTATATTTGATTTTGAAGGAATTTATATCTACTCCTGCTACTCTTTCTGTCAGAATAAAGTAGAAAATAAATATCATAGTTTGCTCGCAACTTTAAAGTTTTTTTGACACTAAGTCAAAGAAAATATTTGAAAATCGTTGAGCATGTGTAATAAATAAAATTGTAATTTTTTTCTTTTTAACAAAAACTTTGCCCTCTGTATTATTAATAATTTTGCTAGCTGAAATGTAAGCAATAAAGTTTTTTCTGTGATTAATACTTAGTTGCTCAAGCTGAAATCTCCCAATTAAAGTATTTATATCGATGTTGCATCAATTAAAGAATCAGGAAAAATGTTTTGCTTAAAATAAACTTTTTGTGACATTTAAAAAAAAGAAGAAAACATACTTTCAGAATGCCGAACCACTATGTTAATACTTTGAAACATATGGCAATAATCCCCGTCAACCTTTAAAAAAAGAACCGAATTGAAGCAAGTTTACGTTCAAATTGAACCATAGTATGAATTTTAAGAGGTATAATAATATGGTTAAACAGTATAAACAAATAAAACAAAATTTAACTTATATGAGATTTAAAGAAAAGCCGTATGAATACAATTGTATTTATATGTTTTATTATGATTATTAAATAAAGAAAACCTAATAAATTTTTTCTTGGTCATAGGAAAAACATTTTTTAAGACTGGCTTGAATATAAAAAATCTAAAACAGCCGAACTTCTCACAATCAATAAAGTTTGAAAGAAAAAAGTTCTAAAAAGTATATGAGATTTAAAGAAAAGCCTTATGAATACAATTGTATTTATGTGTTTTATTTGAATTATGAAATATAGAAAACTTAATAAATTTTTTCTTTACCATGGGAAAAACATTTAAGGCTGGCTTAAATATAAAAAATCTAAAACAGTCGAACTTGTTACAATCAATAAAGTTTGAAAGAAAAAAGTGCTAAAAAGTAGCAAATTAGAAAAATTATCTTTCAACCTTATACACATTTTTACAAATGTCCTTACAATAGCCTTGAGTTCTAATAAGTAGAAAACAGTGTGTTTCGTGGCTATAACACATTTTTTTTAAACATTACTTTAACATATTTTCTTCAGAATACTTGCCAAAAAGGAATTTAAAAATTAACGCATAATAGTTTGCAAATTCCTATTTCAGCTAAAAAAAAAGACTCTATTTAAATTCAACGAATTATAACTAAAGTATGCCGATTAAAAACATTTCTGAATTTGCTTGATTGCTAGAGAAAACAAGGAGACACGAAAAGTTTTTTATTAGAAACATTAACAAGTTTCACCATTCAATA
Organism: Parasteatoda tepidariorum; assembly: GCF_982258835.1. Lineage (NCBI taxonomy): Eukaryota > Metazoa > Arthropoda > Arachnida > Araneae > Theridiidae > Parasteatoda > Parasteatoda tepidariorum. Next base: position 24,057,319 of record NC_141760.1, on the reverse strand, counting down.
AAACAAATTTTGATGTTTTTCATCTCGGTTTCTTCTCCAGTGATTTGACAGATGATTCAGATAATGATTTTGTACTTATCTCACTCAAATATTAATTTGTGACTCTATGTGTGCTTACTTGTTTAATTCAATTGTTGGGATTGAGAATGAACCAGCAATCTTATATGATAAAGTCTTGTGCACTTGTGCACTTATAAAAAAGTATGGTAAAATTTACCATTTTTCTGGCTCTGCGGGAATACCAAAAATCTCGATAATTTTTTCCGAAGCGATTTGGTAATTATTTTGGTAAAATGAGCAATAAAATATGGTTTTTTAGTATCTGATAAAGTATGATAAGTATGGTGAAATGTGGTAAATGTATGATGTTACATTAGAGTATGGTATAAAAACCATTTATTCTGTTAAATTTACTTCAGTTATGTATTTTTTACAAAATGTGCGGTAATAAGAATTATAATTAATAAACCAGAATTTTCGGTAAATCGTTGAACTGAAAAAACACAAATAAATGGCCATATAATTTGGTTTTTATTACCAGAATTATGCTTTCTGTATCCAAAAATGTCACTACCATTCTGTACGGAAATTTTATCAAATAATTTTTTTCTCTGTGAAAAATAAGCATTTGATGTTTTTGGGTCAAAGTTTCCGAACACTAAAATCTTGATTTTAATTGCTAAGAGAACTATTATATTAGCAAATTTGAAATGTCCATGGTTACAAGCAGTTAAACAGCGAGGTTAAACTTGAGAAGTTTGTAGTGCATCAAATTTCGCTCTATGCAAAGAAATTTCGTCTCATCTAACAGAAATATCAGATAAATACACTGAGTGTATATGTGAAGGCTACCTACCTTGCACATTCTTCATAAATTTTTATAATTCTTACGTCATATTTTTACGTTCATTACATATATTATATGCAATAAAAAATGTTATTCAATGCGTTGATATTTCATTATACTGCGTTATTCGTGATCAGTCATATGATTAAATTTTTAAATTATTAATATACCTCTTGTCATACTATTTTACTATCGCATTGAGTTACTATCGAATAAATAATGTTGCTTTCATTTTGATGTAAAATTAATTCAATGTAAAATTTATTACTTAGGGAAAGGATTGAAGTTGCGACGGGGGAAACTTTGCTTTAGCACTAAACAATTTTTTGTTATGTTTTATGTATAAATATTAATTGATTACAGTGAGAGTGCATCTTATGCAACGTTGATATATGTTATTTTTCCCATAACTTAAGCTGTTTTTATACGTTATTGTATAGATCATAGATAATTAATTATTGATTTTATGCGTATATTTCATTAAAAGGCATTTTCTTACAAATTACTGCTAATTAATTACTACAAATGATTATTCCTGACATGTCATATCTTCAAGTTCTTATATTAATAATAGATCTCTGGATATAATATTTTACAATTGCATTCCTTAATAAACAAATAAATATTTCCACCTTTATTTTGGTGGAAAATTTATTTCCAGTTAGGGCTATTTAAAAATTTAGTTAAATTTATATAATTGCACATATATTCTAAAAATCAAGTAATAAGTTAAACATCTATTAGTTGTGTAACAGATAGCATTTTAGATAGCAACAGTTCATGCACGTTAAAAAAAATTGGCAAATTGTATGGTAATGATATTTCTTGTAAAAAAGCCTTAGTTTTGGCAATAAAACCCAAAATATACGGCAGATAAACCGTTCATTTTATAATTTTATTGTTCATATAGTAAGGATTTACGAGAAATTCTGGCTTGCAAACACATTTAGTAAAACATACAAAAACTGAAAAGTAAATTTAACCGAATAACTGGTATTTATGTCACTGGTATTTTTAATGTATCATAATAAAATTAACAAATTTTATGATATATTATAAAATCATACTTAATAGTTAATTTTACCGAAATCATTACCCATGAGTTTCGATAAAAATTACTCGAGCTTTTTAGTTTTTTGCATAGAGTCAGAATCACGACAACTTTTACCATATTCTATTATTTTTAACCATTATTTTTTTTTGTCATTGTGGAAGGGTGAGATGCGTAATGGCAGTTTCAAAGATTTTATTCAAACTCTGGACATTTTTCGTTGATATTGAATAGTGTTTTCAAAAAGTGAATTTTTCTTTTTTTCTTTATACCCGTGCTTTCTGAGACGTAAGGTAGGCGAACTAATCTACGTATGTAAGCCTAAAAAGTTTGAACATTGAAAATTTTCAACATATTTCAAATCAACAAAACCATATATTTGATTAAAAACTTCATAGGCTTCAAAAATATGTAGATGGCTATATTTTTCGAAGACTTTGCAGTTTTTTATTAACTATAATACTTCCTTTTCAGTTTATTGATGCTATTTATTTATTTCCCAGATAATTTATTATTATGATACGTACTTCAATATTCAATATTCTATAAAATTTTCTACACATTATCACTGAATGAAGCATAGGAATTATATGCATTTTTATGACAATAACTTTAATGTTCAGAGTTAAATATAAAGTAGAACATTTAGAATTATTCTTAAAAATTAGAACGAAGGATTTCAGTTTTTAAATTAAAACAGTTCATAACAGTTCACAAGTGTAATTAATATCCTATGTCTTTTTATTAACTCATAAAATAAAAGTTTAATAAGACATTTTTATTGATAAACGTATTTAAATAATGGCTATTATCCTAAGATATAATAGTAATTTTATTTTTCCAAAAATCGAAAAATATAGTTAGTTCAATCAGAAGTGAACCATCGACATTCAATGCACTGAAAAGCATTCAGCCATAGCGTTATTAAAAGAATTTTAGTTTTTAAAAGCATGTGTCATTTGATTTTCATTCAAATGTGTATAAAATTGTTAGTAGCAGTTCTCGTGAGTTTTTGATTGCTTTAACACTGTAAAATCAGCAAATTTGTTTCACTAAAAACTGTCAATTTATCTATATTTTTAGCGCTTAAATGCTTAGTTATTTTTATATGGTTTATGTTTCAATTTAGCTGAGGACAGATTCTTATAAAAAATCCAAATATTAAAAAGTATTGGCTGATTACCACAACAGCTTTGTCTTTCTCAAAATACAGTATCTGAAGTAAAATAGAAGAAAAACTAAAATATCAGCATAGGGTTTTTTTTTACACGAAAAAAAAAAAATTATTGGAAGTAACATTCTCTGACAATAACTTCAGTTGAGGGTTTCAGAAACAAGTCTTGTTTGCATGTTTTTCTTTGCTTGGTATTAATCTGCAGGGACAAAAGAAAAGTATTTATGCGGAAAAATTTCTGGAAACAAACCAGGATGCTTTGTTTTGTAATCTAAAAACCCCTTGCCATAAATAGAAATAAATTGTCCCTTTTTGCTTTCTGGATATTTTTCTTAAAGTAGTAAGCATAGAAGAATGATAGAAAAACAAAGAATACCTTTAAAAAAAAAGGAAAAAGTTATACAGAAATGGTACTGCATATTTTTATTTGTTTATTTCTGAAACAATTTAGCAACATATTGAATAAATTGTTTTCGATGTAAAATTTTTTTTCTAAAAAATAAGTTTCATATGCTGTTTTTGATGCAATTGCTTAAGATTATATTTGTTTCAAATTTGTATTTCTGGGATTACTTTAACCCACAGAATCGAAGTAGTTTCATTTACGGCTTATGCATAATTTCCAATGACGTTTCGTACTTCACTAAAAGATTCAAAACGTTTTAAAAACGCTTTTATTTTTATTCTAAAAAATCTAAGTTGATGATATTTTGTAATTATAAAAACAAAATATTACATAAATTGTATATACTTTTATGAAGCATTAATTTACGACAAAAATAATTGATTCATGACGCTTAACTTAGCATCTCTGTAAAACATAATTTACTGTGTACTTTACGTTAATTTAGCAACTCTGTACAACAATTAGTTCACCCAGAGCGTTAGAAAAAATATTTTACTGGTGCATTCAGAGTTAAGATTTATCACTATATTCCGTTGCAAGTTAAGAAAAGTCCATCACGGTATAGGATTTAAGTAATTATCCGCAACTGTATATAGTTTTATTTAGCTATTAAATTATATAATTATGCTTTCAAAGCAATATAAAAGCTTTTAAAAGTTAAACTTTTCGGACAGAAATTTTACTCGTTTTACAAGCCAAAAGAAGGCCGTGCTGCATCTTTGCAAGAGTTGAAGATGTTGATATTCATTCGCGCTTGGAGCTTGGCATCTAGTTAGCGTGCACTTAGATGCAAACAGGCTCTCTCCATAGACATAATGGTTTTTTCTTAGCTTGAGACAGTGTATAACCTTTTAAAATTTGACGAAAAACTTTTCTGGGATATTTTTACTCTATATGCATGTATTTAAAGTATACTTTTCAGAAGCGTCAATGAGGTTTTTATCTACCGATAAATATTTGGACACTTATGCAAATGACTATATCTGCGGTCCTGTGATACGTCACTCCCTTCACCGGTATATATCATGTAGGGAACAACATCGGCATTAGCCCCATGCAAAATGCCTACTGCACTATTTTGGATGACAATGTGCATCCTACGTTGTGGCAGTTTTACGGGGTGGACCCCTGTTACTTCCAGGACGACAATGTCAGCTGTCATGTTGCGAGGGTCACCAAGGCTTGGTATGGTGCCAAAGGGGTTAATCGAATGAACGGGCCTACCCAGAGGCCAGACCTGAACCCTATCGAGAAACCTCTGGGACGAGTTGGATCGCCGAATTAAGGGGTGCACTACCCGTCCAAAATTGGTGAAGGAACTTGTATGTCTTCTCCAAGAAAATATCATCAACCGTCACACAAGGACTTGTGGAAAGTATGTCCGGGAAGGTTCACGCTGTAATTGCCTCTCGTGGAGGCTCTTCCAACTATTGATTATGAATAAAGTTCGTTTTTCTTTTCAATCACACGTGTCCAAATATTTATTGGTAAATAGTCCAGTTAAGGAAATTTCTCTTGAACATTTCTGTAGCATTTTGAGCTGTTTAAAGTATTTTGACAAATTCTGTTTTGTGTTTTATCCTTATATTAAAGAGAAACTATTAAAGATATATTTTTTAAAAGTCATGTTTAAGTTTTAATATACAAAACAAGAAATCAATCAAAGAACAGCCAAATAAGAAAGCAGAGCTTTGCTCGTATATTCAAGTAATGAAATAGAAACTAATTCAATAGAATAGTTCAAAAGTAAAAAGACTTATGAAAGTTTCATGCGTTTAAAGTTTAGGGTATTGTGGCAGCCTGAAGTCAAGTTATTGATTTAGTTCATCCTTGGGACGTGTAAATATTGAGATTTACGAATTCGCAATTTCTAAAATCAAAAAGTTTTCAATTTTAGAACTATTCAGTATTATTGATTTTATTTTCTATTGATTTTGCGTATTCTATTTAGCGTAAAAAAGTTATAGGAAACAAAACCTTCTTTATCCAGTTAGCATTAGCGCGGCATTTGCGTAAATATATTTAAGCACAAAACTTTTTATATATTAAACCCTAATAATTTCTTAACTTTAAGCCCCAATGACTTGGTATAATTATAAAAGTACAGACTACTTCTTCCTTTTATTCTTTCTTCTCATTTGTGGGTCCTAAATATCCACTATTGTTTCTTGCCCATAGACAAAATGGATGTTGTTCTAGGTTTTTCACGTACACACACATTTTGACTAGATTAACTGCATAATCATAAATAAAGAATTGTAAGAGTTATAAAAATAAGGTTAACATAAACATTGATGAAAAAAACCGTACAACTAGATCAACTAATAAAAAAAAGCAAATGATAATTTTGGAACTTCTTGGTATCGATTGCTTACCAGACTGAGTTTTTATTTTTATTTTCACCAGCGTGTATTTTATTTTATTTTGCAACCGTCGTTGAACAGTCAACCCAATTTTATGGGTTTACGACTACTAATGTTCAACTCCGTAACCTTGAACTCAATCCAGAAGACAAGGGAACTCCTGGATCGAGTATTGGGAAAAATTTGCTCTTCGTGGAGGACTTTTTGATGGAGCTAGCCCGCATTTGCGTTACATGGAGAGGAAGACCACGAGAATCTCCCACGGTTAGCCTGACGGCAAGGGGACTCTAACACATGATCCGTCTACCACTGAGGATATTTCGTCTACCAATTGAGGATTTATTTATAATTGCTGTCTTGAACGGTGCTTTTAATATAGATATGAATTCTGAAGGACTTCAAGAGGATAAACATCAATGGAAGCAATGTTTGCATGAATTGAAATGTTGTGGAGTTTGTAAGTGACCATTCAGAAAATATGAGCATTCAATCACTTTATAATTGCATATGATCACTTTTTGCATATGATCTCATATGACCACTTTATAATTGCATATGATCACCTTTAATCACTTCGTAATTGCACACACATAATTGCATCTATGATCACAATAATGTGATCATAGTTTTCTCTCTTTTGTAACTAAACTTCATTTTTTAAATACGAGGAGCAGCCAGAAAGTAAGTTTCCCTATTTTTTTTAAGAAAAGAACTCACACTTTCAGGAACATATTTATTGGCAACAAGTACAGCAATGTTTCAGCTATTTTTCAACATATGCTCCACCTGAATTAAGACACTTGTCGTATCGTGGGATCAACTTTTGTATCCCTCTGTCGTAGAACTCTGCCACCTGTGAATGAAACCAGCGTGTGACAGACGTCTTCAGCTCTTCGTCGTTGCCAAAACGTTCACCGGAGGACAGGAATTTCTTGAGGTGTAAGAAAACGTGAAAATCGCGGGGAGCAAGATCACTCTCATGGAGGAGCACAACACCAGCAGTAAGCATTCCGCGCCTCTTATTTTGAATGGCACGTCGCAATTTCCGCAGTGTTTCACAGTAACGGTCAGCGTTTACTGTTTCACCACGTGGATGGAAGTCAATGAGCAGAATGCCCTTCCTGTCCCAGAACACCTTGCACACCACTTTCCGTACCGACAGCGTCCTAAGCGTTGAATTTTGTGTTCGGATATCAGGATTTTGTTCACATGCTGGTTCCATTCACAGGCGGCAGAGTTCTACGACAGACGGATACAAAAGTTGATCCCACGATACGACAAGTGTCTCAATTCTGGTGGTGGCTATGTTGAAAAATTGCTGAAGCATTGCGGTACTTGTTGCCAATAAATATGTTCCTGAAAGTGTGAGTTTTTTTTTTAAAAAAATAGGGAAACTTACTTTCTGGATGCTCCTCGTATTTTAATCTCTTTATGTTGATTTCAGGAAACAAATGAGACTCTTACAATATTAAAACATAAAATGCTTGAAAACCACGATACTAATAATTTTAAAAAAATTATTCATAGTGGAATCAGTTAATAGATTTACCGAAATGATCCCCAAATAACGCCTTCTTATTCATGACAAAAATAATTAATATGTTCAGAGTTTAGTTTTGTTCAGTTTATAGTTATTGAAAGACATGCAATTACAAAATATTTTGTCGAAAATAACGTTCAAGCAAGAACACTAATGTATTATAATACACTGGTTATCATAAATTAAGGAAAAATCACAAAAATAGCGATAACTCTTTCAAAAGTAAGCCAAACCGTGCAAAATTTGCATATGTTGTCCACTAAGAGTAGCTGAGTAAAATTGCAATATGCAAATTAGTGGCGCTGCACTCGGCTTACGTCATCTGCCTGGAGCATAAAAGTCCAAGTTTGAGAGAAAGCACACAAATTTTACTGTGATTGCGACATTGAAAATCTGAGATAGCCAATTCGTAATAATGACCTCTAGGCATCATTTGCCTGAAGAACTACGATGGAGAGCCATCGGGAGACTAGAGGCAGGGCAGAGTCAATCAGAAGTGGCCAGATGGCTAAATGTGAGTCCATCTGTGGTTCATAGACTTTGGAGGCAATTTCAAACCACAGATTCGGCATCTAGGAGGTTCAGTCAAGGACGGCCAACTGTTACGACCAGTGCCGATGACCGATATTTGACATTAAGTGCACGCAGGAATAGAACCGCTACTCCGACACATCTTAGATCCTCTCTTGCTGCAGCCACCGGAAGGTTGGTGTCAACGTCAACTGTGCGCAGAAGGCTCCACGAAGGTGGTCTGTATGCGAGACGACCAGCCATTTGCGTGCCGCTCACATCACGCCATAGGAGAGACCGTTTGCAGTGGGCCCGACAACATGTCCACTGGACGTCAGATCAATGGAGGCCTGTTCTCTTTACGGATGAGTCCAGGTTTAGTCTAGAAAGTGACAGTAGACGTTATTTGATATGGAGAGAACCTGGGACCCGTTATCATCCATCAAACATCCGTGAAAGAGATGCATACGGAAGAGGCAGTGTCTGTGTTTGGGGAGGCATATCCTTAGGAGGGCGCACATACCTCCATGTCTTTCCAAGGGGAACCGTGAATGCTCAGGTTTATCGAGACAACATCCTTGATGCTTATGTGCGCCCATATGCCGGGGCAATTGGTGATTGCTTCCTGTTACAGGACGATAATGCAAGACCACACAGAGCTCGCATTGTTGATGATTATCTTCAACAGGAAACAATTACTCGCATGGAGTGGCCAGCTCGATCCCCGAACTTGAATCCTATCGAGCACGTTTGGGATGCTCTAGGGAGGCGTGTATCTGCCATCAATCCGCCCCCTCAGACCCTTGCCACGCTTGCAACTGCTTTACAAGAGCAATGGCTCTCACTTCCTATTGAACTGATAGACCGCATAATTGAAAGCATCACACATCGCTGTTTGTGCTGTATTGCTTCTAGAGGCAATCATATTCCATATTAAAGGTACTTTTTCTATTGCAAACCGATACTTCCAATTTGTTTATTTTATACATGTGCTAATTTCTATACTACTATTAATGTCTGATAATTTCTTTTTATGTTGTTTAATACCTTACTATGTGTTGTATATTGTGGGTAAGTTTCATAAAATTCCATGTGTAATTTCTTGAGTTATCGCGATTTTTGTGAATTTTCCTTAATTTATGATAACCAGTGTATAATAAATAAGTTTTATTAACATTTAATAGCATAAATTACTTAAGTAAATTAATTATTTAAATAATTATTTTTCTGAATACATGGTTATTCAAGATTAATTTTGCATGTAATAGTCAGTATGAAAAGTAAAGATTAATTTCGTGAGCAATAAAAAGATATATAGTTGTGAAATTCAGACAAATAACGTTGTCAATGCACTATATGTTAGCTTTACAGAGAAATTTTGTTTCGCTTTTTTTTAGTTATTGTGTCAATTATATAGTCATCTTTCTGAACTGCGTTTATTTACGGAAACTGTATAAAGTATTAACGAAATGTTTTTTTTCAAGACTACACGAAATTTTAGTGTTATAATAAATTTTCTGAACAGTAAAACAGTTTTGAAGTATAAGTAGTAATTTTTAATCAAAGTAGTTCAAAAATATGTTTTTTCAATTTCTTAAAGTTGGACTTAAAAAATGAATGAATTTAAAGTGTATGAAATATTTTTAATGGTTTATCTTTAGTGAACCACTTCACTTATATCACAAGTTTTGAATCGTATAACGCAATTAATAAAAAATAATTTATATTAAATTATATTTCAGTAATTAATCTTGAAACAAACACACTGATTCATATTAATTATTCTCTGCCGATAATTACGCATCTATAATTAAAGAGAGTTATTTTACAACTATGAAAGATAATGCAGTTGAAAAAATGAAGATAACAGTTAAAGAGAAGCAAATAAAAAGGAGAACAAATCTATTTAGTAAAATATAGAAAGGATAATTATCCATCCTTTATTCAATAAAAAATTAAGCTTTGAAATTGCAAAAGAACATTCAAGCATTTCTTCTAAAAGAACAAATGGATGCTTTAAATTGTTTTTCAAAAAATAACACGGCACAATAAGCGACAACGCAATTTATTTAAATATATATTCTTTCTTTTTCCTTCTTTTAAGTGTAAAAGTTAAATAGCTTTTGTTTATTTCATTATCAACTACTTAAGAATAGAAGTTAGATTCATTGCTCATTTTTTCATTATTTACAATTGCAATGACTATATTTTTAAAGTTGTAAAAATAAAGGTAACTAAATATTGTTATTTTGTATTGTTATTTAAAAAGTATGAACTTCTTTTATCATTACTTGAAAATCATGGATCTTTATAAGGCAATATAAGATCCATAGATATTTATAGTTAAAAAAATTCAAATTCTGCTGATTAATTTAAAAAATAGCCTTTTGTTAATAGTATGCGAATTCTCTTATTAAAGGATTCTTGTAATCAGTACACTGTAAGTATTCAAAAAGAAAGAAATTTATACTATTAATTTACATTAAATAATTAAAATTAATTTGTTAAAGCTAAAATTTAATGTTTTAGAACATTTTTTAAATTGATTTCTTTGCCATATTTGAAGGAAACTAAATATATAAACTTGTCTAATTTGTACATAATTATATTAGACTCTCTCAATTGTTTTTTTCTTCATTTGTCTCATACGGAAAATAAGATTTTTAGTTTTTATAAAGCGTAGTTTAGGCACCAATAAACACAGTTTCTTGGGAACATTGTCTCTGCCATAAAAATTATAATTAACAGGAACTAAAAAAATCATACATTTATCATAAAAACTAAATAAAAAGCAAAATCCGATAAAAGTTGACAAAATTTGTTAAAAATGACACTGTAATTGATTTAATTACAACTCGCGAATTTTCATTTTTTTGGTTAACTAATCTTAATCATCAACCGTCCCTATGCACTCTTAGAGAATAGTGATGTTTCTTCTTCTATCACAGGGACTTTATTTGTTACTTATTGTTTATTTTATAATTTAAGATACTAATAGGTTTACAACACAAAATAATGGTTTACTCAAAAGAAAAGACGAGACAGAAATTGGCCGGATTATATTTCTGTGAATATTAAAAATGTTTGCTTCATCAAAAAATTAATTCTTGCATTGATATTAAATGACCTTCTGTTGTTGGCTAATAATTATAATTCCTTTTTTTTCCAATTTAAATTTTTTTTATTTCGTTCGTACATATATATTTGGAAAGATATATATTATATATTTGGAAATTAAAGCAACGAGTTGAGCAGTTTAAACTAATTTATTTTACTCAGTTGATAATTTGAATCCAAATGTTGATGTTTAAATGAAGTTTGCAACAAAATGCTTTAAAAATTATTTTTGATGCATCTGAAAAAAATATAAATCCCTAGTTGTTCTCTTGTAGAAGTGATTTGTTTGTTTATTTTAGAAGTAAGTTGAACAATTTCAAAAGAAAACAATGAACTAAATGCGTGCTTGTTAGGTACATTCAGAGAAGAATTTCTTCAATGTTGAACCAAAATATCGCACGAAATTGCTGCAACCTTAATGATATATAAATAATAATTTGTTAAATTAAGCACTGTTTCCGTTCAACTTGATCCAAATGTTAAGTCGCATAATGATGGCTTTGTGGTTAAGGCACTGAAGAGTCATTGTGAAGAACTCGGATTCGATCCGCAGTGATGATCCAAGCCGACTAAGCTTAATATCCATGGACACAGCCTGTCGAGAAGGTAAAGGAGGCTTGAGCGCAATAGTGACTACATTTCCAAAATCATATCATTGGTCACGAAATTACAGAGCCTAAGCTTTCATGAACCCCTGACTCGAACATGTTTGTAGCAAGAATGCTTTTTTTGAACCATAGCATCCATCATATCTAGTTTTTGAATCATAGTATAGTAAGTTTAAGAACTAATTAATAAGGTTCAACTAAGAACAATTAGAAAGTTTAAGCAAATTTGAAAGATATAAGTGTGAATAGCTCCAAAAGACAAATGGACCATCCTAAATAACTCGTGACCTCATGATCGACTCTTTACATTCAATGATTCAATTTTAATGGATCAAGAGGATGACTACAATTAGGCTAATTAATTAGTGCGTGCAATGTTTTAATTCCTGAAATCAAACTATTGTAACTAATGTTATTTGTAACTTAAATAATGGTCTGCACTAATTAATTAGAGTATGTGAGGTCACCCTTTCGAGCTAATTACTATTGAATCCTCGAACGTGAATCATTAGATTAAAAGTAATTCAGAGTGATTCCTTTTTTTCAATATTTTTTAAAATTTTTTTTGCTCACAGTACGACACATTTCATACTATTTGGGTCAGAGCAAACAACAGCGTTACAAACTCTTACGATTTCATATTGTAATTCGCTCTCAAATTATTTAAAATAGTTAAAAGTTTTATTAAGGAGACACAATATAATATTATAATTAACAAAAGAGTCGTATGAATTATGGATAGGATATATTTATTAATAAATTGAAATTTTTCAGAAAAAAATAATTGTTTGGGGAAAATAGCAGTTTTTCCTTTCGAATTATTTATAGTATCATTGCTTTAATTTATTTAAGAATAATTATGTTTATTGATGAGATTAATAAATTTTTAGTAAGAGATTGTTTTTTTTTTTAATGTTTCATCCGGGAAGAACCATTTACAGTTATTTTTTTACTACATAAAACTACGTCATTTGAAATGATTGGATGTATAAAAAATGTAAGAAGATGTTTGCAGTTGTTTAAAAAAAACTCATTCCGTTAAAAAGCTGTGCAACCGAGAGTGTAATGATTACATTTTTTTAGTGCCTTTGAATTTCTAATCACGTGAAAATAATCTCATATTTTAAAAAGGAGAAAAAGTTTAACGTAGCTACCTCTTACGACTAGCGACTTCTTATTAAACTTAATCCAAAAAGTTTGAAATGGAAAAAAGTAATTTTTGTAGAAAGAGAAAAAGTATGTTAAAAAGTTAAAAGATAAAAAAAAAGATGCCTCGTAATTCCGTAATAATTAGCCTTAATATATATTTTTAGAATCTTTATTAAAATAGGTCTTAAAAAGTATACACACTATTTTAATGAAGAAAATTTTTTAACACGCTGTTATAAATTTTAAGAATTTAGAATGAGAAATATGGTAATAAGAACAGCAAGACCTCCGGATTGATTGCCGGAAAAAAACAGAGTGGAGTTGAAAATTGATTCTTAAAAACACATATACTAGTTTAATCATTCAACCAGGTTTTTCTGTTTATCGTCCTAATATCCTTTTCCATCAATGCTTCTTTTACCCATCCCCTTAATGTAATTTAACCTTTAACCATCGGTTCATTAATTTTCAATGCTGGTAATTATCTTATTAAGAGATTTAAATTTATTCAGGTGCTTGCTTTTTCTGCGCTCTATATATCAAGGAATGCTACTCAGCAGGAATCAGAACTGCTAGCTCGTACTAAATAATTATGATCAAAACTTCCAAAAAGAGCTTTATTTGAACTAAAACATATTTTGTATTAATTATGGTTTATATCAATATTTAAAGGTGGATCGGGATGGTTCAGGGGATAGAACGCTTACCTCTCAATGAGGTGACCCGGATTCGAGTACCTGAGATAATAGGTCGATTCGAAAACCTCACCCGGCTCGCAACGACCACAGTGCTGACGTAAAATGTCCTCAGTGGTTGACGGGTCATGAGTTAGAATCCCCTTGCCGTTAGGCTATCTGTGAGAGGTTTCCGTGGTTCTTCCAAGTTTAATCAAAAAGTCTTCCATTAAGGCAAATTTCAACTTTGGTCCGCTGTCCTAACCAATCTATTGGGATTATATGGTAAATACATTTTTGGTAAAAAATCCATAAATCTTGTTAATAAAATCAAAATATGCGGTATTCAAATTTTAAATCACTCATTTGGTAGTTTTTGCTTTATATGATAACGGTTTACTGAAATATTCGTTTTATAAATTATAGTTCTTATTATCCCTCATTTAGTAAAAAATACAAAACTGAAAAGTATTTTTAACAGAATAAAAAGTTCTTATGCCATGATTTAAGGTATCGTTATAAAATTTTCGACTATAAGCATATTTACCAAAATGTATAATATATTATTAAACTATATTTTATTATTAATTTTACTAAAAAGATTACCAATGTCCTTCTGAAAATATTAATGAGCTTTTTGGTGTTCTTATAAAGCCAGAAAAAAACAGTAAATTTTACCATTTTTTGGTAGTTTTGACCACTTTACTATTTCTTAATGTAATAATGATACTTGATAAAGTAATAATACAAAGTATTAAGTTTACACATTATAATTACGTAAATTTGATATCATCATTAAAGTGTATATTTTATTTAATTTATAACAAAAGAAGTTACAAAAATATAACAATTCTTTATTTAATATATTTTAATCGACAAACAACAATGCTGTCCAATTATGCTATTGATTTAAAATAAATCAGAATATGTAGTACAGCAAATAATATAGGAAATGACGTAGAACGTCGGAAACAACCGAAAAGAGATTAACATAATGTGTAAATATAACTAACTATAAGCATAAATCTTAGTAATATAACGGCTAAATATGTACACAGATTAGTTAGTAAACTATCACAGTTTCATCCCAGCATTAAATATCAACCAATAATGATCATGAAAGTGTAGTGAAAAGAGATATATCCATATGATTTTATGAGTTTCATGATGGTTAATAAATATACATTACCTGTAAAAATACTAATAAATGCTTCATGTATATTATATATTCTTTTTTCGTGTAAAAATGTATCGAATTTTGTAACACTCTGCAGATATATGCCAGATAATAAAACTATGTATCACAAAAATAGTTATAGAAATATTTAAAAAAAATTAAACTTAAATAGTTTTTAAAAATGTAGTTGTAAAAGCTAAAGTACATAAGATGGTTCCATGTAAGAGGCAGACCTATTATGAATTCTAATAATTTTACTTATGATTTTTTGTGAGCATTAATAAAATAATTTTTAAGTGTGCTCTAATTCGTGTTAGTGCAGACGATATTTTAAGATATTTCAGGCATAGGTACAGTGCGCCAAAAAGAAAAAAAAAAAAACAGAACATACTGAATTACTTGTGATCTAATGATCACATCTTCACATTCTAGCACTCAATCTTAATGGTTCGAAGGGGTGACCTCGACTATGCTAATTAGTGCAGACGATATTTTAAGTTACGAAATAAGACGCAAAAACTTTTTTCTCTGAATAAATACACCTTTTTTCGACGGATTCGGATTTCAGACTTCCAAAATATAGAGGGTAGCCGCAATTTGGGAAATATGGTCTCCCTAGCTTGATCAGAAGAGTGGTCTAAAACTTGGACCCCTTAATGTTAATTTTACTTTTTGCGTATTTCGCTATATCTCGAAAACTTTTGAAGCAAGTCGAAAAATTTTTGCACACAATTATAAAATTTGTTTACCCAAAAATAATTCCATGCGAAACATAAATTTCAGTAAATATTTATTATTATTTATTATTTTACTTAATAGTAACTTAAAAATTTTTGAATAATGAAATATACAATTTTTTATATCATTCTAAATTATCTAATTTAATATGGGAAAATACAAAATCTGAGAGAAATCGGTAAAATAGTTTCTACGAAATAGAAAGTTAAACATATGACATTTTTTAGTCCTAAAATGATTATTAGGTCCGATCATTAGATGAAAAGATATTCAGAATGGTCCTTTTTTTGGAGCAAAACCACGAAATGGTCTTACAGTTTTAATTGTAAACCGATTTAATGATAAGTTATTGCATTATTCAATAAATTATTTGGCCTGTAAGAAGGGAATATGTATAGGCCTAATGTATTTTTATATTTATCGTTAACTCACCGAGGTTTATAACACCCATTGAAAGCTGCCTTATCATTTTAATCTATTCAAAAGGCTAACTATATTCTTTTTTGAACCAAAAATTGAAGCTGTGTATTGTCGCATTTTTGTTGTAGAATATTTTGCTTGCTATACATTTTCTCATTATGCAGTCTAATCAGTTCCACATGATTTCACAATCTAAGAAGTGAAAATTCCTCAAGCGAAACATTTGATTTGGGAAGTGTAATGAAGACAAGATTATATCTATGGTTTTATAATGCTTGTTCTTATATTTGAAACAATATTTCGTTAAAGGAATAAGGAATATTATGATTAAACTATTAGAATAACTGAAAAAGCGGGAAATCTAAAATCTCTCAATGTCAATGAGAGAAAATTTCAAATTATCTCTTGCATTGGGTTACTGCCTCTCCTCATGCTAAATGCAAAGAGAAGGGTGTGGAAGGAAAGAAAATAATTCAAACCTAATGACGTAAAATTTATCGAAATTTTTATAGAATACTATTTCAAATTTAGACTTAACAGGTACATTGCACATACACGAAGGACTATTGTTCCGTTTCCTCTTTCTTTGTAGGTCAAAAATTCAAATATTCTGACCAATTGTTTGAAAATCAGGCCATGGTTTACATCTAACTTTAAGTTAAATTTTAAAATTGATGGATTCTCTTCTTTTAAATATATAGATTAATACCATTGCAATTCTTTACAGTTAGTAGCATATATTATTGTGAACAGCAGTTACGTTATATTATTTACTCTGATCATTTTTCTCTGGATTTATGCACGAATATAGTATTTAATCGATGGATTTTTTTTCTTAATATGATCATCAAAAATGACCTTATAAAAGGTAATTATTAGTGTTTAATGTTTAAATCACACATATGTTAACTACCTTTCTAAAATAAACACAATTTCCAATTAATTTTAAACGCACTTTTTATATTGCATATTTTTTAAGTTTAATTGGGTTGGTTTAATGTGGCTTTGATGAAAAGTGATAAACAACTAAACTTGATCCTTAAAATGACATAATAAATATTTTTTATTAAAATTTAATCCCTAAAATTAAAATCACGAAGAAAATGTCTCGAAGAAAATATGTTTTTTTATATATAAAATGAATTTAGGATAATTGAAGCAAAAGATTTTAAAAGTCATTAAAATACGCATTAAAAATATTCTGTTCCGAGAATATTAATTTTTTTCTTTAATGAATTTTCAACATAAAGAAAACTAAATGATATAAAGTGGTTTAATCTACTTAATATTCTTAAAAAAGCTAATATTTACATAAAGTTAATTATGATATTAAAGTAATCAAATATTGCTTCACTCATTATTTTTTTAAAATTTTCTTTTCTTGGAATTTTATTTTTACTCGACCTTTAAAAGACAATATTTAATATTGATTGGATGAGATTATATACGCAAACTAAGTTAATATAAAAATAATAAATGCAACACATATGGCAAAATGCATTAAAATTTAATCTGCATCGATTGCATAAGAGTGTAGGGCAATTATAGAATATATGACCACAGTTTTTTGAAATCTAAATAATACTAATAAGGTTAGAGATACAAGAAATGTTTGTTCATATTTTGTATTCTCTTACATGTACACAACATGATTTATGCAAAACAGAAAGAAATATTCAGAACAAAAATGTAAAGAAAATCATTTAAAGTTGAACTAAAAAATAGCCATTTCTTCTTAGCTTCGAGGTTAGATGGCCCTCTAACACAGTAAAAGGAAAGTGAAGTTAAATTCTGGAAAATGACACATTTCATAGAGTTAATCATGAAAAACTTAAAATAAACTGTAAGGAATTAATTTTAAATTAGAAAATAAGTAAAAAGAATCTAGTAAACAAAATTTACAAATTTAATCAATAAGGAAAAAATCATTTAAGAATTTTTTGGAAAAGATTTTTAAAGTTTGTACATCTTTTATGGAGCCATTGCGTCCATACAAAGAAAAAACAATATTGTCAAAACTACCAGAATGCTAACATATTTACCCTGTTTTTGGCTCTATGGGAACACCAAAAAACCAGGTAATTTTTACCGAATCGCTCTGATAATGACTGTTTTGTAAAATTAACAGTAAATATGGTTTTTATTAACATGCCATTTGGAAGCAAATGCGGTAAAATCAATCAATTTTAAGCAGAAGTTTGAGATTTTTAAAAAATGATCAATTTAATAACCTCTATTTTATTTAACAAATTCTTGTTAGCTTTATCGTCGGTTAGTTGTCTTTTTTCCTATGTAACTTGGAAGTTAACATGTACCAGCATGTAAAATTATAAGAAGAATATGCATTTGTAAAGCGTATCAAAGCGTAAATGTACAAATGCCTGTATGAAATCATTAGTTCACCTGTTACTAAATAAATACTGCATCAGGGTAAATAAAAATACGACACCAGGACTCTCTCAACTTCCTAAAATAGACGTAGAGGTTGCTGGTTCGAATCTTACAATAACAATGGATGTATTTATTTTTATATAAGTCTTTAACTTGCGTTATCTGTTCTTAAACTTGACAAGGGCTTATAATAAATTGGCTTATAAACAATAAATGAAAAAATAAATTCATGGAATAGTAATGATTTTTGAAATTATTTTTACACACGTCTCGTCTTTCCGCCAAATTATATTAAATTTAATATGGAGACAGCGGGTTCAAATCAAAGCGTAACCATGAGCGTAACTGTAGCAATAAATTCATAAATTTGGTTTCGATACTTATACTGAGTTGCATGCTTAATGCAGATAATTGCTTGTTTCATGACCGATTCCAGAGCAAATATCACATCAAGGAGAAAAATAGCACAAAAATATTGAATCAACTACCTCTATAATTCTGATGTTTTGACAGAAGAGCAGCACCCCACGGAGATGGAGACCACAATAATAAATAATACATGGTTGTTTCACTTGAACCTCGCCGAGCAGTATTGCAATTACACTCACCGCTCTGAAGCGTATATGCAGTGGGTTTGAATACCGCTATAACATTTAACATATATTTTTGCTGTCTTTCATAAAATTGTGCTACCTGGCTTTTCAAACTAAGAAGAGTTTTGAGACTGTTCTTTGTATTTACAAATAAACCTACATTTCTACGTAAATAAATCCCACTATCCTATAAAAGATAGATAAAATAGTAAGATAGTCACTATAGTAAGATATATCTGAGTTTAGAATCTTTGAGACATTTTGATTAAACATTTGAAGCCACCATTCTTGTCTCTTTAACCATTGTAGTAATTGAGAAATTATATTAGAACAAGAAATAATTAACAGTCATCCAACTTCTATCAACCATTTAAATAAACATCAATATTAAAAAAACCAATCAATAAATAAATTAAATAAATAAATAAATAATATAATGAGTAAGTGTAAACAGATTATTACCTTTATATCTGGTAAGAAAAGACATCAAAGATTAAAACTACAAAAAAAATGGTAAAATGATTGATAGTTCTGATGATCATTTTGGTAATTTTTCTTGTGATACTTTAAAGCATGGCATAAGAGCTTTTAATTGGTTACATTTGTGTTTGAGATTTGTATTTGTTACAAAATATATTGTTATAAGAACTATAATTTTGAAAAGCTGAATTTGCTGTCAACCGTAGCAGCAATGAACTATAAAGTTACCACACTTATAAAGTTACCATATTTGACTTAATTCTTAAAATTGTTCTTTCCCCATAAAGCCTTTATTGTATAAATATGTCACGTCATGCCATTGATTTAATAAATCTGGAGTCCTCCCTGCAATGGGAAAAATTTTGAATTAAAAACTTGCGATAAAAAATACCGGCACTCAGGATACCGATACTTTTAACAGTAGGGGAGAGTGGGGTCAATTGTAACAGGGTACGATTGTAACAGAGCAAAAATTTCGAGTGTCGGGTTCTAGATTTGGTTCCTAGGTGGCGCACAAGGTGTATTTAATAAATCTACATGTACACCCCTGATGGCAACCATTTTTATGTACTTTTGAAAGAGTTACATCACAAAAGATATTTTCACGCCACGCAAGTACTTTTTTTGGTATTAGAATATTATATTGTAACAAAGTAGTTTTGTTTAAACAAATAAAAATTAGTAACCGAATATGTAAGTGGACACTTTAATTAACATTTTAAAAAAAACAAAGATTAGTTTTGCTAATTAACTAGCATTGTTTTTAACAAATGAAGCTGAAATGGCGTCTTGGGGACAATTGTAACAATAAGTAAAGGAACGATTGTAACAGCTGAAAATAAATAATCTTATGTTTACAAACCATTACTTAACTCTTTAAGAACCACCAATAGTTTCCTATATCATTTATATTATGTTGCATGTGCATTATTTTATTTGTCACCTTTCACAGCATAAATTAAAATTTTTAAACCCTTAAAGTTAAAAGTTTAACCCTTTAGGTTTCTGCTCATTATTATTTTTACTCCTAAAATATCACTACTATTTTGATCAATAAAAAATATATCACAACTATGATAATATGTATAATTAACTATGTTTTAGTTGAATTTATGAACTGTTACAATTGACCCCGTGAGTGGGGACAATTGTAACAACTGCGCGACTGTCAAAAATTGTTAATAACTAATATAATAATATTTAAAATCAGGTATTTATTTTTTTTCTAGTAGAGGATAGTCTACTTTACTCGTCTGTCAATTAATACTAATAATATATTGGATTTTTTGTTAGTTAAAAATAGTTAAGTAAAAAATGTTACAATTGACCCCACTCTCCCCTACAGTCCGTTTTTGCCTTATTATATTAAAGAACAGATTATCTCATAAACCGTGATTTTTACAGTAATAATTACCGAAAAATCACTGAATTACTCTAATTAAAATAATCTCATTACTGTCTTTTATTTTGTTTAAATTATATATGGCTCCCTTCAGTTTCTGTGATTTCATGTTGGAAAAATAAAACATGATATAAAGATGTTAAACATTTCAATTTAAACTGTGTAAAGGGGGATGAAGTAGCAAAAATCATTTATTCATGAAGTTTTATTTAGTTTTAGGTTTTAATAAAATAGATTCTTCTCTAGAAAAAGTACATAGACCTGGATAACTTGCAAGTAGATTTTCCAAACAGTTTAAGTTAATCTAAATTTATGTGGGGAAAAGTAAGTCCATGCGATCCTCTTGCTCTAATTCCCTCTGGAGACCATGTAATAACAACCGATCGTATCTTTTCGTGGTTTTTTAAAAACATAACCAAGAAATCTATAACTTCGTATTGCTATATTTTTTCTACTGTTTTCACGACAGAAGAAGGTTTTATGGTCACGATAGAAAAGTATATCTTTCCTCCATTGTTTTCACGATAGTAGTAGTAGTAAGTTAGTAGTTATTGGCGCAAGAGCCAGTTGTGGCTATATCGCATCTACAACTTGGTTTGTATAAGATATCTATATTGATGTATCAAAACCAATGGCTTTGAGGTATGAGAAAATATTGTCGTGGGGACTGTTTCCAATTAATAAAATTAATGATGGATTAAAGCTACCGAATTAGCGTTGTCTCTGAATATCTGTCTGATGTGTTTCACATTGAGTGGTTCCTTACAATGGGAACTGTCTGGTGCAGGCTCATTTAATCGAAGATGTCTATGAGTAATACGAGTATGACCGATACGTAAACGATTTAAAACAACTTCTAGTTTACGAGGTAGATTAAGTTGTGTATAAGGTTGTAGGTTAGAATAAATACTGTGTAGTTTATTATTTGACTCATTATTCGAGTTTTTTTGCCATTCTGAATACAAGGTATATTTGATAATATTTTTTGTGTCTGATAACGTCATTTCCTATAATGCCAGTACGTCCAGGTATCCATGAATTAACTAATTAATATTAACCCAGTAAATTACTTTGTACCCAGAAATTTTTAAAGTGTTTGCAGAGATGAAAAATGCAATTGATAATGGAATGAGGGTTATGATTATGGCTTAACAATGTTTCAATACAGCTTTTCGAATCACTATAAATATACCATTTCTTTAATGGCTGAGATGAGATAAACTGTAATGCCAAGAATATTGCGTGTGCCTTACTTGTAAATACTGAACAGGATGGGATGACATTAGCAAGTTTTTCTGAAGCAATGTATCCATTAGCCACAATAGCTGACGCTGTATGACCCTTAGTTTTTGAGCTATCAGAAAAGACCGAATTAAAATCTGCGTATTGCTCTCTGAGGTAATTAAAAATTGTTTTCACGGTAGAAAAATGTTTTATGGTCACGATAGTAAAGGATATCTTTTTTCTACTGTTTTCGCGATAGAAAAGTTTCAGGTCTTTATAGATTTTCTTTTGATGCACTATGAAAATCTAATTATAGTAAAAAGTTCCGATACTCTAAGTGCCGTTACTTTTTATCGTAAAATTTTTATCGTTACTTTTTATCGTTTTTACAATAATAATTACCATAAAATCCCTGAATTACTCTAATGAAATAAATATTATTGTAAAAATAACGGTATAATATTTTACAGTAAAAATGAATTTTACGGTAATAAGGAGATTTCATGGATGTTGCACCCAAAGTGTTCGTACTTTATACCGTAACTTGATTCGGAATTTTTTACAGTGGCTCTCAAGAAAAGACTTGAATTTGTTACGTTAACGTTCATAAACGTTACATTTGCAAATTTGTATTTGTCCATTTTTTATATTTTTTTATTCAATGTTTAAAATTTTACACGTGTTTACTTTAAAACAGTTACTTTTAATGTTTTGTGTACTTCTAGTTTTAATTATTGCTTTTTAAAATGACATTAGCATGCGAGTTTATTATAATATTAATCGTTCTGAAAAATGTAATTTTTAGATATGCCTAGAACGACTAATCCGCAAAATCCCGTTAACAGAATTATTAAAAAAAATGATATTTATTACTCTCGAACTATAATCATCTTAGTTTAGGGGAAAATTTAGCAATATTGTGACTCAATATTGCTTTTCAATGAAATTAATTTTAGATGAAAGATATTCATTCATTCATTTCTAACATCTGCATTCCATACTATGCGTTGCATTGCACAAGTGTTGTCTTTGAGGCATCGTAATCTTATAAATTGACAGAGTTAGTCTCGGTGACTTATTGCATCTTTGTCAAAACTATTTGGATGATCAATAAATTAGAAGTATTGTTTGATTTGGGGCAGTGTTATTCCAGTCACAGGAAATGAATTTTACTGCTTGCTATTTAAATTTGGAGAAATGAGGGGATTCGAATGGGAATGTTTTGATAATAATTCATTTCATATGATGTTGTACATTGAAATATAACCAATTATTTTGGCGTTAACTACATATCATAAGTTGTAGAGAATGATGAAGTAATTAAAGAATAAAAATTTTGTAAATAATTAAATTTACTAAAAATGTGCATTTAATCAACACGCGCTGAAATAGTACACATTAAGGATAAGGCCTAGTCTTTAAATATTATGGTTATTAAATGAATAATTACAAGAAAATGAAGCGGAAAGATATACTTGATGTAAAAGTTCACTTTCGTCAAAATGTAGGAAGATGATAATAAAACCGATACGTATCCAGCGCTCAAAAATAAGCATCCATTCTCAAGACTCACCAGACATCAATGAAGAAAACAGAAATGATATGAAACTGAAAGTAAGGTTGCTAAAGGTAGAAAGGTAAATGAAAATAACATAAAGTGTAAAACAAAACTAGAAAAACCATGAAATCCGAGAGTAAAACAGAAAAAGAAAATTAATAAAGATGGAAAAAGGAAATGTGAGTGCAGATTTTATTGTTAACGACAGGATATCCCATTCATCTCTCGCGAAAATACAATTATATTCATATGCGCGTGGAATTACCTTTTGCCCCGGTTTGCCACTCTCGAATACCGATGTTTTCCTAGTTTTGCTCTTCTCTTTTATTAAAAAAATTTAAAATTTTTTGATTCAAACCAAAGTCCTGTTTTCCTCATTCACGTCTGGACAATTTGGAAAATGAGCACGTTGCCGTAAATTTTCTTAAAAAGAAACAAAACAATATGCTAGATAAATTCCAAAATTTTCACTTGAACTCAGCATTTTTTCTCAATTTCAGTAATTTCAGTCAATTTCTGTAGTTTCTCAATTGAAATTGAAATGAATGAATCTGAAAGGACTCTGAATTTTCTCAATTTCTATAGTTCCACTGTATAAAAGGGCTTTCTCAAAATCGAGGAAATATGTGTCAAAACAATTCTGAAACATACAATGGATGGAATTTAAAACTCTATTACAATGCTATAAATGCTGCTATTATAATGCCATTGACTATTATAATGCTTATAAAAGATAGACTATAGTTATTTTTCAAGTAACGTGAAATTTTTGATTTATAATTTTGATTAAAGATATCCAAGACATTTTAATAAGTAAAAGGCAACAATATTAATATGTTTATTAATTTTTAACTGTATAATTTTAAGTTGGATGACACATTTCATTAAACAGTAACATCAATATTTTAATTATTTTGACTAACGTATATGTTATGGAAAATCATTTATACCACATTATTAATTTCTTTTAATATCAACACTTTGAAATATAGTCATTATCAGTAAACTACATTCTACAGGACAAAACTGTTTGCTGTATTACTAAATATAAGATTAAATGAAAAAAACAGTTTACTGAGAAACCATTTACTGAAAAGTACTATATGTACTTGTTTATCGTACTATACTTGAAATACTATACTTGTTTATCTTACATATTACAGTATTAATTTATATCTTCTTCAAATATGTACCGAGTACAGCCTATCGAGTTTATTTCTTTAATATAAATCTTATCCATCCAGCTGAGTCATTTTAAAATTTATTCCATCAAAACTTTTTTTTAAAAAAATATTTGGCTAACCATATAGTAAAATGATACTTATTTGAGACAGAAACTATTTTTTTCGTTGTCTAGAAGCAAAACTATTTATTTGCTGCATCGTATGTAATAAAATAAACGATAAAATACACATCCTTTATCTCTGAATCTCTAATTTACGTCCTTTCTTGTCCAACATTAATGACTTTTTTCTTGTCTCGAAATTTTTCCTTCTGCCATAAAATACCAACATGTGGGATAAAAGTATTTGTTAGGATGCTCATTAATTTCCCCACTTGATGTCGTTTTATCCGAAAAAGATACAGATTAAGTAAAATGATGATGGCTGTGTTAAATGCTAATTTAATTGAGGGTCATTTATTCGAAAAAAAAAGCTTTTTTTGTAAACCAATTACCATTTATTATACATAATAGGAAATTTTTTGTTGAAGATATGCTTGTGGTATAGTTGATATTAATTATGAAAAAGAGATATTTTGTACAGCGTGCAAAAAAAATAAACGGTTAATCCTGAATAACTTTTGATCTAATGATAGGATCTTCTTGTTCTAGGACTCAATCTTAATGGTTCAAGGGGATGATTTTAAATATGTTAATTAATAAGTGAAGACGATATTTTAAATTGCGAAATTAGATACAAAAACGTCCTTTTTTCTGCATAAACTTACCTTTTTTCGATGGATTTGGATTTCTGATAACCAAAATATAGTTGATAGACGCAATCTGGGAAATATGGCCCCAATAGTTTGGTCAGAAGATTAATAAGACCCTGTTTAAGATTTTTTCGAATTCAAAAGAACCAATTTTAGTCCATTCTAGCATTTTAATTCTTACATTGGCATGAGTTAGTTATCAAATAGAGAATTATGTTTTTTTTATTAAAGAATGCTATATTTTGTAATGAAAGAATAGTATAACTTAAAAATTTTCTGAAAAATACAGTGTTAAATGTAAATAAATATTAGAAAATAAATGTAGAAACATACTATTTGATTCTTTTGCAAAAACTTGTTATTTTCTTTTGTGTAACTGTAAAATTACAAGTTAATTAAAAGAAACAGAAAAAAAACAATGTGTTCTGCCATATATTAATCATTTATCGTATATTAATTCCCATATATTAATCATTAAGTTCATTCAATTCCTAAAATAACATATTTCCATAGTCATCACCAATCTACCACCAAAAATAATAGTGCTTTTGCTACGTTTTAGAAATGGGTGCTAAAAATTAACGTAATTTTCTTTCTTCCAGACAAAATCATTTCCTGATATATGCTCCGAGCAAACATTTAGCCGAATTGAAGAAATTACAGTGTTTAACCTTCTTTAAGAACGAATATCGCTTAAGGCATTAGGCCTGAGGCAGTATATCGATTGAAACAACTTATTCAAAAATCCACCTTAAAATAAAAGCCTTAAGATAAAAACTTGATTGACATATGACTGCACTAACCTTCTGAGACTTTCCATCTTACAACAGAAATAAATTTGAAATCAAAAACAAAAAAAAATGTTAGAATCTATAGTATTTACAGAAATAACACAGAATTGAGAAAATAGTTTCGTAAAATAAATCTTAGTGCACTTTTTATAAAATTCACGTATTTTCTGGACAGTACTGATTATCAAAAACAACATAACCCTGTTGAGGGACTGCTGAATCGTGAACAGGTGAATTCTGAATAAAATTTATAATAAAAATAATTAATTATACAATTTGTTTAATAAAATTAATATTCTCAAAATTGCGTAATTTTCCAACCCATTTTTAGATTGGAAAAGTTTTAATTTCAAATCTATGAAATTACTTAAAGGTTAATTCCATTATTTTTAAGTAATCTCATTAAATGAAATTAAGGATAATTTGTAATTATTCTGGCATTGAATAGATTTGTTAGGCTGATCATTAATTTATCTTTACATATTGAGTTAATTGATCAGTTTAAGGCGGTGCCATTAACTTTACTAATAGTATTAAAATAGATTCTAACTTATCGTCGGCGCGTTCAAAAGGCAATTTTAATCGATTTTCTTTTAAATATTTGATCTAAAACTCCTCAAAAAAATAAATATTAGCCTTGAAAATGCAGATCTCGTTGCTTTTTTTCAAAGCTGGAATTTAACTATAATAAATATCGATATATGGAAATAGACATCTTAGTTAATTTCAAAATAAAATAAAAACACATTTATGAACTGCAGACATTTCTGTTTCAAGTTTAATTTTATTTATCGTGTTTCAATTAAAATTTTAGCACTTTATTTTCAAACTAAAACAACAATCAACAGAATTATTTTAATAAGATGCTTTGCGATAATTAAATTGCTGGAATATTGCTTTCGAGTGTGCTTTATAACTCAATCAACCTAAAAACAAATTGAAAAAACTCTCAAATTGACCACCTCGTAGAAAAGAGAGTTTTAAGTTTTTACCTGGAATTCATAGGTTCAAAATATCACATTCAATTCTTAAATTGCATTAAGTTTTTAAATATATGTTTATTGTAGCTTAATTTTTCTATTCTTTTTACTAATTTACTCTATTCTACTTGGTCTGTGTTCTTTTTTTTTGTAAAGCAATTATTCAAATTAATGTTAGATTCCTGGTAAGTCTGTTCAAATTTTTCATTTTGCTTTAAATTTTTCCTTTCCTAAAAAAAGGTCTATAAATGATAATCCTTCAATCAATAAAATTTTCAATTCAGGTCTGAAGCATCCCTTCAAGGAAATGAATAGTGCATGCATTATAATTGAACGATTTTTTTCAGAATGTTAATATATTTATTACGGCAAATTCATTAATTTTATGATATTTATAAAATTCTATTTCAAATCAAATTAATTTGCAGGATCATTTTATAAAAAAAAAAACTAAATTAGAAATTCAAAGATTAGATGTTCGTTGAATTAAAATTTATAGTTAGAATATTAAAAAAATTTAAATCTTTGCAATTAAATATCAAACAAGTATGAAATTAAATAAAAGTATTTGTTTGTTTAAAATTATTCACTGTCTCAAAGACATGTATTGTTTTTATAGTATCTGAAACATAGATTAAATTAAAAATTATAATAGTATTAATTATATTTTTAATAATTTTAGCTATAGAGTGTAATTTATTATATGTAGATTTAATTTCATTTTGCCTTTTTTGCTGAAATATAATGAATAATGCAGATAAATGTTTTCATAATTTCTTTCGCATATGAAGTATGAAACAACATAATATAATTTGTATTGTTTTGATTAGGGATCTTGATTAATTTTCTATGTAATATTTTTAATTACTCTTTTTATGACGTAGTTTGTAATTATTCGTTGGAGTCTGCATTTGAAATATCTTTTAATTACTAAAAATTACTTCAGGAACTAATAATACAAGGTCTGGCTATTAATTTCCAGGACTCAAGGAATAACTCAGAAGAAAAAAAAGTTAAACACATAGCCATTTAATATTATTCGAAGTAATCCCCATTAGCCGTAATACACGTCTGTGCTCGGCTGTACAAATTTCGGAATGAAGTTTTAAAGTCCTCTTTTGGAATGCTCTTTATTAGTGACGTTACAGTTTTCGTGAAGGCTTCGACATCCTGAAATCTTGTTTCCTTCAGTGAATTTTTCTGCTTAAGAAACAGGAAAAAGTGTGTGCTAGGTCTGGCGAGTATGGTGGATGCTGCGACTCAACGACACCATGCTGTGCTAAGAATCGGCTCACAGGCAAACGCAATGTTTGGACGCGAACTTTTTCAATTCCTTCTGGCTTGCGTGTGAACTGCGGCCGAACTGTGTGCTGATCATCTTCAACGCTTTCGCGTTCAAAAGCGTTTAAACCATTCAAAAGTTCTTGAGCGAAATAATGCTTCCTTGCCATAAACTTGTTTTAACAATTTGTAGGTATCTGCAGCTGTCTTGCCCAATTTGAAGCAAAATTTAATGTTAATTCTTTGCTCCATTTCACTTCGACAACAGGAATTTAAGATCTCCGTTTTAATGCGCCTTTCCACGAGAACCACTCACTTCAGAATGGCGCCGATAGCACTGCACATGCACAAGGAAACACTCTTCAATATGCAATCATTAGCGCCATATTCCGGCTTTTCTTTCTCCTACAGTTACCTCAGTCCTGGAAATTAAAAGCCGGACCTTGTATATTTGACTCATCGTTTCTTGAAAAACTAATATTATGTGCAACGGATTTAGAGATTAGAATTATATCTATTCTTAGTTTAGTGAAGATGCTGTAAGAAAGGAAGAAATAGTACAAACCAAAATTAGCGTTTTAAATCAAATTGTGTTTGTGTTTTTGATTTAAAACCATTATTTTGTTGATTAAAATTTAATTGAAGTAAAAAAAAGGTACGTAGTTTGTAATTATATTTTGGAGTCTGCATTTGAAATATCTTTTAATTAATAAAAATTACTTCAGGAACTAATAATATTCTTAACTCATCGTTTCTTGAAAAACTAATAATGTGTGCAAAGGATTTAGAGATTAGAATTAAATCTATTCTTAGTTTAGTGAAGCTGCTGTAAGAAAGGAAGAAAAAAGCACCAACAAAAATTAACATTTTAAATTAAATTTTGTTTGTGTTTTCAATTTATAACCATTTTTTTGGTTAATTGGAATTTAATTGAAGTTGAAAAAATGTGAAAAAATAATTTTCGTAATTAAAAAAATGCATTTCAAAGCTTGAATTTTATTACAAGTTTAACAAAGATTTTTTTAAATTTTTTAACATATTTTCGGTTTATTTTGTTATCAATATTACTGAACTTGTAGCATTTAAAGAGTGTTAAACAAACTAAATTTTACACTTCTGACAGATTTTTCTTTCAAAACATGATTCGTGATGAAAAACATTTTCAGGTGTGAAGTGACATTTCTTACTTCTTTCAAAAACAAAAATAAGAAATTTACCGTGAGAAAAAGTTTAGTTATAAGAAATGATTTTGTTACACTTAGAAATAACATTGAAGTGTAGTTTATAATTATACTGTCCCATAACTTTTATTATTAATTTGTCCTGTTAGGTAGTTTTATTTATTCTTAACCCTTTCCCAGTTAGAAACAGCTACATCTGACCGTAGCAACCTATTCTGGGCGAAGTGACACAATCTTGATGGATTATTCGAAATTCTTGTTTTAAGGGGAATGTTTTTAACAAACGTGATAACCCGTTTGTCGGACATGATAATCGTCATGTTAATTACACTAGGGAACAAATCTATCTATCTATCTATCTATCTATCTATCTAAATATATATATATATATATATATATATATATATATATATATATATATATATATATATATATATATATATATATATATACATATATATATATATGTATATATATATATATGTATAATGTATATATATATATATATACATATATATATATATATATATATACATTATATATATATATATACATATATATATATATATATATATATATATATATATATATATATATATATATATATATATATATATATATATATATATATATATATATATATATATATATATATATATATATATATATATATATATATATATATATATATACATAGCCTTGCTTAACTCGAGGGGGGTTTAAAATATGAAATTAGTTTTAAGTCTAATGCAACAGATATTTTAAAATTGAAGTTTTAGTTTATTTTTGTGGAAGAGTTTCAAAATTAAAAACGTTATCTATAACAGGGGGTTGCGTAAATGCAGTGACAAACTTCTAGGGGAGAAGTTAGGGTACATGATAAGGATGAAAACTGCATAGGAACCCATGTCAGGAAATTTCATCGTATGCAGCTAAGAGTGCTTCCGTAACAACCTGTTCAGAAACACACGAAGAATCACGCTCATAATGGAGAAGCGTCTCTAGCGGCGTATGACTAAATTTCCGGGCATGGGTTTCTATTTTAATCCTGATAGTGTACCATATCTTCCATAGAAGCTTGTCGCAACATTTATTTGAGTCCCTATTATTTATAACGTTTTTAATTTTCGACATTTCTTCAAAAAATAGTCTAAAATTATCATTTAAATAAAACTACAGCTTGGTGGGAGAAAGCGATTGCATATTTGAAATCAGCACCGTTGCAAAATCTCAAGTAACAGAAGAAAAAAAATTTCCTCTTGTTATTTTGCCTTTTTTTTAAACTAATTTGTTATGTGTATTTGATTTGGGGAGAGAAATTAAAAGAAATTAAAAGAGTTCATTTAAAAAGAACATTATTATTTATAATTTTTATTCTATGCCACTATACTGGTTTATTAATTACTTTCTTAAATGAAAGGTCGTAGTTTTGTTTTTAAATTTTCTGCTGTTTTCTCCTAAAAAACGCAGAGTGAAAGTCATTCTGTTTAAATGACATACGATACTGTCCTTCAGAGAGGATAATTCACTGACATCATTAACTTTGAGAACTAATTAGCACGAATATTAATGATTAGAAAGACAATTGGGTTTAAAAGAGGCAGGAAATCCTAGACGTGAACTTTCGCATCTACCAGTTAGCTTTCATTAAAATTGGATTGATAATTTTTCACGCAATTTTTTCCAATAACTTGAAACACGTTTTCTATCGGAATTTTTAATTGATGGAAATATTAAATAGGAAATATATTTCGTTGGGAAATGATAACTTTTAATTCTTCTAAACGTTAGGATTATAATAATATAATATATTTATTATTTTTCTTTCTGATTTTATGACTTTCTTTATTGAGTTTTACCCCTAAAATATTTTTAAGGAGTGTTTATATAACAAAATAATAATTTAGTTTCCGATAGTTTTACACTTTTTCTTTCAACAAAATGTTTTTGCTGTGTTTTAAAATTTATTAAGAGAAATTTATTGAATTTATTAATTTTTAAAATTATCAGCGTATAAGATCTCGTAAAATTAAAATATGTCTTTTCCATTTTTGTATATGTTGATATTATTATTAATATTACACAATATATAATAATACATATTGTATATTATTGTATGTATATGTTGAGTTTTGTTTGTTATTCCATAAGATAGATTTTACTATTGTACAATTTTACTTGTAGATGTTGTTTTGAAGTTGATACTTTTGTTTTTTATTAGTCTGTTGAAATTTTGTATATTTATGATACATTATATCAAATATGCATCAATTCGAGTAATTAAGATTGCAATAATTGAATAGCAATATTAATTACTTTTTATATTTAACGCCTTAATTCTTATAAAAATGTAAATGAAAAAAAATCAGGTTTTTACAAATTATGATTAAAATCTGCAAATAAATATAAAGATTAAACGAGAAAAAAAGTTTAAGTCATTGAAAGCTGGAAAATGAATTTCACGAGGCCGACAGGAACCATTTTTGTTCAGCACATCTTATTTTCACAATGTAGTAACTCTCGGAACTAACCGATTTTCAGCATTGATGATTTTTCAAAACATTTGTATTAATTTGTTGTTAGTAATCCTAAAAATGCAACAGATGGTTATCCATTTTTGTAAAAAAGGAACATAAGCCGTTCTCCCCCCCTTGACATTTATATACATCATTAAAATATGTTTTAAGAATAATTTTTTAAAAATACTTTTTTGCATTTTTCTATTTTAGAAAAAAAAAACTTTCTTTCATGCTTTTTTTCTGTGAGAACAAGGACAATTTTTTTGTCACAGAAAAGTGTCATTATTATTCTGACAATCTTTTCAATTTTGCATAGTAAAAAAAAACAGCATTAAAAACACTACAGATGTTATAAGTGCTCAAATGGTTTGAGTTAGTATCAAAACAGATCAATAAAAATAATCTACTTTAGAATACAAGAATATTTTGAAATAATTTAAGGCAACAAATGCTTTTATCGGAAAAAATATAAAGGGAACGAAATTTCTAATATATATCAACCAACTTAATGAGATCATAAAAATTTTTAGTACAGTTTTTTAGCCATGATTTTTATTTTATAGAGTTATAAAACTATCTTTTCCAACCAAAAAAGTGGAATAAAGCTATTAATCTTCTTTTCAATGACATTATTTTCAGTGACTTTGAAGATTGATAGAGGTGTAAAAAAATTAAAAACACTTTATGTTAATTGAATAAGGTAGTTAAGTGTAATTATTTTAAGTTTGATCAAATTAATGAATTTGTATACGCTACAAAAATTTTAATCTCCAATCGATAAAGACTTGTTAGCTATTTCAACGTTAATTAAAAAACAAAAGGCACACTACGTAAGGTGTTTTTTTTTCATTTTATTATTATCTTATACTTTTAATGACCTTTAAACAATAAAATAATCAAGATATAAATTATAATTATTTTAGTTTTTTTTCTATTGAAGTAAATATATATATTTTGCTTGGAATAGAAAATAGTTTAAAGAATATCATTTCCATTTCTCTATAATTGATTAGTGTTATTAATAAATTGTAAATAATAATTACTATACTCCTAATCATCAATTGCCACAGATATATTTTCCATTAAAATCGCTTTTACAAACAAAGCTTAAAATAATTACTTGGCATTAAAATAACGACAATTTTTTTCCTTATCAGTTGCAAAGAAAAAATAATATCTCGAAAGAGATTGATGAAATATTTTCTTTTTCGCTTTCTGAATATTTATATGGCGTATGGGCATATTTGCCAGGGTCGCCGTACAATATTTCTTTTTCACTTTCTGAATATGATCTGAATTTAGTATTTCAAAATACTAAATTGATAATTAAATCAGTTCTTCTGAAAAAAATTAAATTACAGTACTGTAATAAAAGGTAAACCAATTCAATATGATAAAACCTGTTTATGAATAATCAAAATAAACTGAGTTCAATAACTTAGAGGAAAAAAAATGCTAACCCACTCTTTTTTCATTTTTCTCTGTTGTCTTTATTGCCTTTGTAAAAAAAGAACTTTTCTCTTTTAAAGAGAAATTCAAATTTTAGAGTGATTAGGAAATTTAAGTCGAATAGAATAAATTTGTATGAAATAAAAGGGTCCTGTACATAATACACCAAACTAGTTTACAATTTCCTTAGCTTCCATTA
This sequence comes from Parasteatoda tepidariorum, assembly GCF_982258835.1. Lineage (NCBI taxonomy): Eukaryota > Metazoa > Arthropoda > Arachnida > Araneae > Theridiidae > Parasteatoda > Parasteatoda tepidariorum. The sequence goes on along the minus strand of NC_141760.1, from coordinate 24,023,562 downwards.
GTAAAGAGACGGGAATGAAAATATCAAAAACACTTTGGTTGCGTAGTAAAAATTCGTACCGGCAACCGCATAAAATAACAAAAATGTTTTTGAAATTAAAGTGTAACCTTTCAAAAAAAATATATTCACTTAGATTGAAAGGAAATATACAATTTCCTTTATCACTACTTATTTTAAGGTAAAAATATAAAATTTAAGGTAAAGGATAAAATTTGCTTAAAAACGGAAAATTTAGTTGATAAATAATAAATATTAAGAATTATTTTATTTATTAAAGTATTCGCCCATATTTAATATGCTCATTTATTACTTGAGTTATGAACTGTACAGATGGTAACCCTGGTAAACCCTGGTGGACCACTGCCAACAAATTCATAGAAAGGAATTGTTTGAATTAAATTATTTTCCCATCGAAAAACAGTCTGAATTTTAGAAAAAAACTCGGTTAGTGGGGACTAAGTAGATTTGATTTCAATCCCTGTAGTTTTGCTATAAATATGCAATAAGAGAGCATTATGTATGGTAGTAAACTTAGGCAGTTTTTCACTAGGTTTTTGCTTCATTTTGTTCAGTTAGTTGCAATATATTTTTGCTGTGATGGTCGTAGGTGAGTAGTTTCAACGACAGCCATTTTGACAATATTATTGAGGTTTTATTCTAGGTGACTCGATGCCTCTTTAGAAAGTTCAAACGACTAAATTTTGAGGATCAATGGCAAGGACGTCAAATGGCCAATTTTGTCAAAAACTAGTGGTAATTTGATACTGTGTGATGCGTAAAATATTAGAGCTCAATACATTATTAAGTTTCAGGTCGATCTGAAATGTATCATTATGCATCAGAGCTCATACTTGAAAATCGTAAGAGATTTAGCCATTCCATCTTCAAAAAATTTCTTTTTATAATATTTTTCAATAATATTTCTAATAATTTTCGAGATTACATTAATTTTTTTAACGAGAGAGGTGTGTAATGGCCCAAAAATTAATATAATGCTAATTAATGATACAAAATGTGTCAAATAATTGGTTAAGCAATAATATTATGCATGTCAAAATTTATGTCAGAAAATAATACAACATGTTTCTAATAATAATACTATATGCATGTTAAATAATCATACTAATGTAAAATAATACGCAGCTAAATTTGGCAGCATTACCTGGGAAAAAGAAAAATTGTGGTAATATTACCGTAGTGTATTACAATGATATTTCCGATAAAAAAAACAATAATTCTGATTAATAAATTCAAAATATACGCTATTTAAACCATTAATTTGGTAATTTTTAATTTTATGGGAACTTGATACAGGAAATTCTGGTTTTCAAAATTATAGTTCTTATTATCAATGGTTTACTATTTACTAAGAATATTAAACTGAAAAATATATTTAACCGAATAAGTGAGTTTTATGCCATGCTTTAACGTATCATGATAAAATTACCAAATTTTAAATCATTTGCCAAATTTTATCAAATATTAAAAAACAATGAATTGTTGTTTATTTTACCAAACACAATATTAAAGCTCTTCGGTAAAAATTTCCGAGCATTTCCCATAAAACTAGAAACAGGGTAACGTTTACCATATTCTGTTTGTTTTGACAATAATTTTTTTACTCAGTGTACTAACTATCATTTTTTAACATCTAATTTATGACTTTAATCGACATTTAAAGCTAGCTAAAGTTTATATTACACCTATATAACCAAACCGATATCTACTGAGAAGAAAAATTGTTTCTGAAGAGCTTCTAGTTTACTTTAAGGCAATATTTCAGAAAAAATGAATCTATCTCATGTCAAAGCTAAAACTCTATTTCCCCAAAATTCCATCTGTCTAAGCATTTTTTCTTGAAGAAAAACTGAACTGTCATGTTTCATATAGTTATGTAACGCTAATAAAATTATTTTTTAAAAGTTTCAAGTTTTCTTTGTTTCAAAATAACAAGCACTTTGCATGACATTTAACTAAATTGAGGGAAATAAATTTTGGCACTTATAAATTTATTGAGGGAAATAAAATTTTGCAATAATTTATGGCAACAAATACTTTTATAAGAGAAAAAAACAGAAATCAAAAGGAATATCTAAAGGAGATTATTAACTCAGAGCTTCCAAATTTTCGTAAGGCTTTTACGCTATAATATTTATTTTATTGAGTTGTAAAATGGTCTTTTCTCAGCCAAAAGTAAAATGAAACAATTTATCTTTTCTCAAATGTCATTATTTTCAGTAACAACAAAGATTGATTGAGACGTTAAAAATATAAAACATACTTTATGATAATTGAATATAAAAGCTCTGGTTGAAAAAATTAAGGTTATTATTTATTGTTTTGAGTTTAATCAGGTTAATGGATTTTTTTTACGATTTATCCTGACTAGTTTCATTTCATCGTTACTCAAGTAACAAGGGGAGAATTAAATGGTAATAAAATATTAATTTCCATTTTTTTCTTTGACATATAATAACTGTTGGAAATAATCACTCGAAGGTAAATCATATTTATTTCAGTTTTCGTTCTTTCTGTTGAAGTAAATGCATATAGATTTTTTTATCTACAGTAAAAAATTGAAAAACTTGTCGGTTTATTTCTCTTTTAACTCCAGGCTCATTTGTTATATCGTCCAGAAATTTGGGCAGTTACTTCTTAGCCCCCGATTCTAAAAAGCATTTCAAAGTTTCAATTAGATCATTCAGGGTTAGAACTAGATCTATAGATACAAATGAGGACGATTTTAAAGATAACGTCAGTGATGTTTGCTAGCTTACAGCTCTATTTGATAAAGAAGAAAGAGTTTATTGCCCGTAGTTTAATATTTAATTCCTTTTAATTCGCTATGCGAAATAAATTTAATGAACAACGTTAACGTGGTAGCATGCGAGAACTACACCTCTAAATTATTATATTCTTAAATAATTTGAATTATTGTGTTCACATCTTTCATAATTATGCTTTCTGAATGTAAGGTTCGCATAAGTCTAATTTTATTACAGCAGAGAATAGTTTGACTTTCATATAAAAAGGTGGCAACATTCAGAGATGTAAATAGAACTCTTCGCAAACGCATATATTTCGCTGTTATTATTTTTCATTAAATACTTTTATAAAATATCTCTTCGCTTATTTACTGTATTGCATATTAATTAAATTCCTTGTCATTCAACTTTATCTTATATGGTGCAGCCGTCTTTTTAAAAAAGAACCTTTTTACAATTTTTCTTTGAACATCGAACTTCTTCTATCGCTACATTTTAAATTCTTTCCATGAAATTTTGACTGCCAACGAAGCAAAAAAGTATTCATCATTGGCTGAAACTCGCTCAGGTAAACCTATTTTGACAAAAAATAACATATTTAACCGAAAAAAAAATTGAAAATTGGATTCCATTATATACTGATTTCTTCTCGCCAAACATACGTCGCCAAAACAGATTCACTGCACTTTTCTCGCCAAGATGTCAACAGACGTGAATTCTGTTTTGAATGCCTTGAATGTGGAACGACTGACTCATTTAACTGTCGCCCAGTTAAAATCAGACTTGCGTTTAAGAAATCTTTCGCCCAATGGAATTAAAAATGACTTAATATCGCGTATAGTTAATGATAATATAAAAAGAACAGATGATGGAACTTTAGATGAACTTTTAACTCTTCGCATGCAATCGCCAAATAATGACAACAATACACAATATTCCGAAGAAAATTGCTTCGATAACTCAGAATTAGTGACTAAAATTGAATTACTTCAGAAACAAGTGGAATTTTTAAGCAGTCAACATATTCGTCAACTCGCCCCTTCACCTCCTCTCTCGCAAACTGATTCTAATATTGCAGCAATTCTTGCTACATTTATGGAGACTCAAAAACAATTACTAGACAGACAAGTAAGTCAACCAAATATCATTCAAATTACATCCACTAATGATACCACAAATTCCATTTCAATATTTAAAGGAGATGCTATTGATAATGCTTCTGAATGGATAAAAGAAGTAGATAGAATTGCGACACTAGCTAATTGGTCAGATGATCTTAAGTTAACTAATGCTATTTCTCGCCTCGCTGGATCTGCAAAAAATTGGCAAATGACACGAGGTAAAATTTATAATGACTGGACTGAATGGAAAACTGCCCTCGCTGCCAGATTTAAAAGGCGTATTACAATGCAAGAATTTTTAGCTCATCAGAGCGCTCGTAAATTAAAAATTAATGAAAGTTTAGTTGATTATATTTATGCTAAGGATGCTCTTCTTGAAAAAGCTCCGTTTACTATACCACAAGCTGATCGCATTTCTATGATAATTGGTGATATTACGGAAGAAAAATGGCAGATTGCATTAGCTACTCAGAATTCCATTACTGTCGAAGAATTAATTGACAGAGCTGCCGCACTTGATGCAATTCGAAGTTTCAAACAAGGGAATATGTCACGCCAATCAGCTAACAATTTAATTTCAGTACCTAAAAATCAGTCAAAAAATTTCATTTCGCACGTTGAACAAAGACGTAAATATAACCCTGCTACTGACGATGTTCAAGATATTACTTGCTGGCGATGCGGAGAAAAAGGTCATGCTTCTTTTATGTGCAGTTTACCTCCTCCTCAACGAAATTTACCTACAACTCAATCACGAAATTCTTCACGATCCGTTCAAGAATCCCACAACAAACCGAGAACTCAGCTCCCGTCAACTAGACACTCACTTAGTTCCAATAATAATGAACCACGCAGCTTCACCAGTTCAAATTATCCAAATTTACGTCGCAACACAAATCGCAACATTCCTCCCACAAGATCTGAGCCTGCAAATGAAAATGATCATTCTATAAACTGTATTAAAACTCAAACAAATAAGCGTGCCTTAATACCTGTTACTATTGACAATAATACAGAAATTCAAGCCCTCTGTGATCCGTGTGCAGATATTACCGTTATTCAATATTCTTGCGTTCCTATTAATGCTGTTATTCACCCATGGACTGATGGACATTTTCAAGTCGTCGACCATTTAATAAACCCTATTGGATGGATTTCTTTAAACATAAAGGTTGGAAACATTGACCATCTAATGACCAAGGTTGGAATTTGCTCCGAACTTCCATTTTCGCTCATTTTGGGATTTGATTGGCTACACCAAGTACAAGCTAGATGCACTTACGACTCTAACGGCTCATTATGTATTTCTACGCCATCTGCTCTCCATCTATACGAATGTATTCATTCTTCGAAACCTAGCATTAATTGTATTGCTTCCAGTGAACTCTCAGTACCATCATTAGACGACGTTGTTAAACCAAGTAAACATCCTCCTCAAATTGCACTTATTCCAAAATCTGCAGGACTATCTGAGCTTCAACAAACTCAACTTGATGTTATAATTGGACAATTTGCAGACATATTTTATTCTGACGATGACAATATTGGACTATGTCCGTATGTGGAATTCAAAATAGAATTGCAACATGACAAGCCTATCAGTTGTCGACCATATCGCCTTACAGAACCAGATCGCCAATTTATGAACACTCAAATTCAAAAATGGTTGAAGCAAGGAATTTGTCGTCTTTCTAACTCGCCTTACGCCGCTCCTGCCTTCATCGTTGAGCAGCCCTTCCATGAAAGCACTCCAAGACGAGTTGTTGTAGATTTCTCACGCACTATCAACTCCATCACCAAGATTGATCCGCACCCAATCGATCAGATGGAAGATGTAATTAAACGAACAGTAGGAAAACGCTTTAATTCTAAAATGGATGTAAAATCCGCATTTAATACCATTCGTATCAGAGAATCTGACGTCTACAAAACTGGTTTTGTAACAGCTGACGGACATTATGAATTTCTTCGAATGCCATTTGGTGTCACTAACGGCCCATCTACGATGACAAGAGCAATAAAATGTGCATACGACCACCTTGCTGAACATAATGTAAATACATATATTGACGACATTTCAACTTCACATGATAATTTTGATTACCACCTTAAAGTCATTTACAATATTTTTCAAGCTACTCGTAAAGCCGGATTCAAGCTAAATCCAGGAAAGTCGCAATTTGCTGCATCAGAAATTTCTCTTTTTGGTCGAATTCTTTCCCAAGATGGCGAACGCCCTGATCCAGAACGCACAGCAGCAGTTGAACGTTTCTCTACTCTAAAAACAATTCATGAAGTCCGCAGTTTCCTAGGATTTGCCAATCAGTTTAGAAAGCACATTCGAAATTATGCTGTTGTTGCAAAACCGCTCACAAATATTCTTAAAGGATTAGAAAAGAAGACAAGTAATGCGACAATCACTTTAACTGATGACCAACATCGAACATTCGAGACTTTGAAAACCAAGATCACTACCGCTCATATTCTTGCGTACTTCAAACAAGGACTACCAACCTTTGTAGAAACTGATGCATCTTATTCAGGACTAGGTGCATGTTTATCTCAAGAGCAAAATGGAAAACGATGTATCATTGAATATGCATCACGGACTTTAAAAGATGCTGAAACACGCTACCACAGCAATGAGCTGGAGTGTGCTGCTGTACACTGGGCACTTACTGAAAAATTCCGTCTATATCTTATTGGTCACAAATTTCAGCTGATAACAGACAACTATACGACTGCATATGTAGTTACGAAATCATCTCTCAATCGGAAATTTGCCCGATATTTGGTGGATTTTGCACAATTTGACTTTACAACTATTCATCGACCTGGAAAAGAAAATGTTATTGCCGATCATCTCTCACGTTATCCGAAACCAGCTATTTGTGTAACTGTTACTGCAAGCCGTGAATCTCAGATTTGTGAAAAACAGAACAGAGATGACTTTTGTCAGTACATTTTTCGCCTACTCAAAGAAGATAATCCTAATAAAAAGACTTTGTCAATTATATCCAATTACAAGATTGAGAACAATACGCTTGTAAGACTTAAAGACAATGGATTGAAATCTGTTGTTGTAATACCGAAATCCATGAAAGACAGAACATTGATTGCTTGCCATGATGATGTCGGACATATGGATGCCAAGAAAACCCTTCACAACTTGCAGCAGCGCTATTGGTGGCCAAAAATGCGAAAGGATACCAAATTATATGTTCGAAGTTGTCATAAATGTCAAATTGTTAATCATCGAACTGCCAATGCTTATGACTTATTACAGCAATTGCCGATTCCTACAACACCATGGGAAATTGTATCTGCTGATCACATAATTTGCTTACCGCAATCCAAATATGGTAACACCAACATGCTCGTTCAGATTGACCATGCCACACGCTATGTTATTGCGACACCTTCTGCTTCTCTCGCAGCACATACAGTGACCGACGCACTATATCACAACATCATACTTCGATATGGGCCGCCCAGCATGTATTTATCAGACAGAGGAACTGCATTTACAGCGCCCCACACGCAGCGCTTTTTACAAAAGTATGGAATACAACAGTCCATGACACCACCATATTCACCACAAGCTAATAGCATTGTTGAACGCGCCAATGGTGTCATTGCATCAACTTTGAGAAAAATAATTGATGGACATCCAGAAAAATGGGATGAATTATTACCTAACGCTTTACTAGCAATCAACACCACACGACAAAATTCAACTAAAAGATCCCCATTTTATTTGCTTCATGGATATGAACCACGCCTTCCACGTGAATTGCACATTGCAAGTTTCATCGATGACACGCCACGTGAAGATCAACTTGACCTTCTTACTTTAGCCAGGGCCGAAGCCGTAAATAATGTGTACGAAAAACATCTAGATAATAAGCGCAGATTCGATCTTCATCGTCGATCACATTCATTTAAGACAGGAGATCTCGTCTTGTACGACTGGCCTAAACAAGGAGATCATAAACTTTCTCCCATTTATAGAGGACCGTTTCTGATTGTTCGTCCAATCGGGGCCGTATGCTACGAGATCAAGTCTATGGATCAAAGAAAGAATCTTTTGAAAGTTGTTCACGTACAACATCTTCGTCCATATCACATGCGAGATACGCCAGTCACCCAGGAAGAAGAGAGCTTGGAAGAAGAGGAAGAATCAGTTTCCCAATTACATCCAGTAGAAAACATCCAGGATTCTGAAAATTACCCGAACATCATATCGAGCTGCTACGATCTGCGACGCAATCGACGCCCGCATGAAAGACTTATTAGACGAAATCTGCCCTAGAACCTTAATGTTTACACTTCAATGTAAATATCTACATTTAGCATTGAGCGGGGCCGAATGTAAGGTTCGCATAAGTCTAATTTTATTACAGCAGAGAATAGTTTGACTTTCATATAAAAAGGTGGCAACATTCAGAGATGTAAATAGAACTCTTCGCAAACGCATATATTTCGCTGTTATTATTTTTCATTAAATACTTTTATAAAATATCTCTTCGCTTATTTACTGTATTGCATATTAATTAATTCCAACTTTATCTTATATGAAGCGTATTTCTATAAAACTAAATAATTTAAAATCATAGTTACTTGAAATAAACAAAAATAATTTAAGTACTGAAAAGCAAAATTAACGGAGAAATAGCGTTAAATCGCTTATGAGAAAGGTAGAAGAAATTGACGGTTACTTTTATTACTTTTGGTAAAATGTATTCATTAGAATAAAAAATAATGACCTACATTTTAAAGAGAAAAATCTACGGAGAAATAATAATAATTCAAATAAGAGAACCACAGCAAATCACCCTACTATTATTAATGCCTATGATGCTCAATTAAAGTTATTAATAGGTACTATAGCTGGGAAAAAAATGTAATACATAGCAAAATTAACAGCGAAATGGTAATAGTTCGCTTAGGCGAAAAGTAGAGAAAATCACCAAACTATTATTTAAAACAAATTATGCTCGGTTTTGGTAATAGGTGCCAATTAAAATGAAATTATTAACTATGAATGAAAAAGGGAAATTAATATGGAAAAGCTTTTAATTTATTAGATAAAACGTAAAAAAAATTGAAATACTCTGATAGGCGCCAATGATGCTTAATTCAATTTGGTAATAGGCACTTTTGTTATTAGGGTAAATTGTGCAGTTTTTATCATTATTAATTGTACTAATGAGGGTAAAATTGGTATATTAGGTACTTATTGAAACTGCATCAATATTTTGCAGATTTCATATAGATACTGTGAAAAACAGTCCTTCGGAAAGGATAAGTTTCAGAGAAAATCCCTCAACTGTGGTAAATTTTGTGCATCATGATTTAGACATCAGCATTAACATCATTCTAAAAGATACTGAACGTAGTTAACCGTAATTTTGATGGGATGGATTACTAAAAACGTGTTTTGCTTAATCTAATATAACGCCACCTGCAAGTACAAAAGAAAAATAACTAAAAATGTGGAATTATTTTACATTTATCAATTATGTTTGTATATGTCGTTCAGTTTTATGTATCACTTTGTAGTGTTGCTCAGTACTGATTTATTGATGGTTTAATTTTTTCAACTTATATACAGAGAATGTGTATTCAGCTAGTCTTTAATGAAAATAGCTAGAAATATTTGTGTTTTCTCTAAATAATCTACAAAATTGTTACACACAGTTAAAACATAGATCTGTTGATCCATAGTAAAATAAAGAATTATATTTTTTCATCATTTGCTTATGGAAGTTAGTACAATGTTCATAAAAGTTTTAATCTCTACTTTTTGTTACTTTCATGGTTTAATTTGAATTCGACACTTTAATATGTTAAATTTAAAACTGAAATAACCTTTCATATAAATAATTTTGATGCCCAAACAACTGAACGAAGAAAGACACAGACACTACACTTGTTTTTTTAACATGATCTGGTAAAATAAAACTTTCAAATATAACTGCAAATATGTAGCACGGGTTTCAATTATAGCAGTGCTGCCAACTGCAACATTAAATAACCGAAGAGTCACTTTCAAGAGTGATATTTCCCTTTAACTTTTTGTCAAATTTGTAAGACGTGTTAAATGTGTTACATTTTATGTCCTCTCTGTTACAATGGATTATTTGGACTTAACAAATGTGTTTTCAATGTTAAAAGTTTTTTAATAATTTAACCTTGAAATGTGATAAGTTAAAAGAAAATTACAGTAAATGTTTAGGATGGTCCAAATCTAAGAATTTAGCATAAATGTGCATGTCATAAATGTGGGATTTTATTTATCCCCTCTGTTACAAGTACTTTTAAATAACTTGTAATTTAATTACGAGGCTCTTTTATTGTTTTATGCCAATTAATTAACATCGCATCCTAAAGTAGCATATTTTGTAGAATTTTTATTTTCAAAAATATTTAATATATTATTTAGAATATAATACTTGTGTGATTTCCCCACTGTTACGCTTGAAATTCAACCTTATCATGTATTTTTCTAAATTTGAAACTGCAAAAAAAAAAACTCTTCAAATTACTTCCGCTATTTCATTGAATGTAAAGGAGAATTTCTACCTTTGATAGGTTTTTTTCAAGAACTAAATGTGAGAGTTCAAGATTGTGATTCCGTTAACAAAATACACAAAACAATATAGTTTCTTTTGTGTTCGAAATACTTTTCCGGGAAAATATCTGGCACATTCTTTACGTTTGGTATCAACATTAACTCTAATGAACTGCAGCTCAAGAGACCCATTTTTCGCAACTACTGTACTTCCGTTTCTATCTATTATGTTCTGTTATTCCAAGAAAAAGAAGCATTTGAGATAATTATTGTAAAAATATGTATTTTTAGTTTTATGGGCAATGATTTATCAATTTTATGTGCATTAACCCAAAAAGTTAATTATTTTTTTCGTTTATTGATTTTCACGATTTATTTCATTTAGTTTAAAAAATCAGCAATATCAGATGAATATATTTTATTTTCTAAAATTATTTTTGGTAATGACGTTTCTGGTTAAAAAAAAACAACCCAAATTCTGGTTAATGAAACCAAAAGGAACGATATTTAAACCACTCACTTGGTAATTCTTTCCATTTGTATAGCAACATTCTAATCCAAAATTTTAGTTCTCAAAATTACAGTTCTGGATCTTTCTCGAGGCCGAAAATTTACCACAGCAAAAATGCATCAAAGCGGGAAAGTAATAACCTGCATACCCAATTTTTTTTATATTCAATACCCTGGTGTTTTCGGCTAATTTCTTGAATTTTTTTTTTACCAGAAATACCATTACCATAGAGTACGGTAATTTTACTTGAGTTATTTTTTCTGTGTAGTTTATAATGGTTTTAACAAATTTTCTTAGAAAAATAAGAATCGCACATATTTTGTATGATACTTATATTCACTGTTAAGGTTTTTAAATAAATAAACTAATAGCACTAGTATATTGTTGCTAACGCATGAAGAGTATATTTAACAAATATTGTTTTCTTTAATATATTTAACGGCTATTGCATTATATATTAACAAATATTGTTTGCCTCATGAGAGTACTCGGAACGTTTGCTGAAATATTTTTTAAACAGCTCTAACGGTTTCTGACGTTTAAATCAGATTGTTGCTGTCAACGTATGCCTGTTTAGGCAGAGGTGCTGCGATTGTTCTTCTTTTCCAGTGGCGCCATCTATGGCTAAGTATTCGACTTCTGCCACACCATACTTCACGCCTGTTTATAGGCCGGAAACTTTCATTTAAATCAGATTAATTAGATTAAAAGTATCAATAAATATACATCTACCATATTTTATCATGTATGTTAATCTTATAATTGATTTTATTGTAAATAGCATACGATATATATATATATATATATATATATATATATATATATATATATATATATATATATATATATATATATATATATATATATATATATATATAATTAAGTTTATCTCCAAAATACCGAAATACCGAAAAAGACGTATTACAAGCAAGTGATAACATATATCTCTTCAATTCCGAGTTTATTTTTTTCAAAAAGTTAACTCGGGTAACTAATTGATCAGATTTTGTACAGAAGTAAAGTAATTGTACTGAATTTTAATAATCACTTTACTACAATAGATAAAATTCTCGGTTTATTGTGATCGATCTGTTACGGTACAGGTGGCATACCAAATTAATTTCCTTCAGCCTAACAAAAGAGAAAAAGAAATGCAAGGAAATAAATTGCATAGAAATTTACCCCAATTCTCAAGATGCAATTATTTGATATTTATTATTAAATATGATTGCTTAAGAAACAATTTCTTCCGGTATTTCTAAAGAAACCACATTGCTTTCCTCATAATTAGCTTTCCTCATAATATGCAATTAGCTGACAACTCGTTCTCTAGTGCGGGGTGAAAAAAGTAAATAATAAATAAATTCGTATTGAACAACACTATGAAAAATTATGTATTAAATTAAATTCATATACGGTAAACTAACCAGTGAAGGAGCACTTAAGTTTCGCCTTCCTTTTAAAAAATCATAATAATTTCAAAATTCGTAATTTTAGATAAATGACAGTGTCAACATATTGGTTACAAATTGTAAATTATGGGAAAAAATTGTGGAGAACTTTCATAATATTGTTTTTAAGTTTTGGAGGTTCAAATAACAAGTAGTAAGGAGACCAAGTGAAGGAACAGTTCTTACCAGTGAATGAACACAAAATTTCCCAGCAAACGAACACTAAATTTTGGTTATTTTTTAATGCTCTTTATGGATTTATATGCTATACAAATATCTAAAAACAAGCCTATTCTTGAAATTATAACATACAAATACTTGGAAAATGTTAAATTTTTTCTGTAATCATGAATTGAAAATTAAAGTGTCAATATATTAATACATACTGTTCATTTACTGGGAAATCTATGCCCAGTAAAGGAACATGCCTGTTCCCTCACTGGTTAGAAGTTGTTTTTTGTATTTTTAACATATTTTTGATGCAGAACATCACTAAAGGTACAAGAAAATTAAAGTTTATCTTTTATTTTCATTAACTTAGATGCTTAAAATAAATAAAACGTAACTCCAATAACTATATTTTGACTTCTCTTTTTCAGAGTGAGAAAAATAAAACATGCAATTAATTCCACTTTAAACAGATAAATACAAGCACTCAAGGTGCTGCAGAGATAATAATAAATTCAGAAATTTTTCCGGAGAAGTCTATTTGACCAGATAGTCCAAAACATTGCTAGATGACTTCCTATTGTTTGGCAGTAAGCTATTGTTACCAATCAATCTAAAGAAAAACTTTCAAAATCTTATTTTTAATCAATATATATGAAATGTTCCTTCACTGGTTGGTTCACCCTACCACCACAGTGATTCTTTTTTGTTACATAATTTCAATTATTTAATTATTTATTATTTTGGCAGTTTCCCAGTGACTTTACGATTGATAAGTCAAATCACGTATTTTAAAGTTTCTGCCAACAAAATATAGATTAACTATATTTGTTATCATTTAGCATGATACTATTCATCTCGGGCAACTCATGATAGTCAAAATTTACCACTATAAAGTTATAAATCTTGTACTTATTCTTGTCCACTACCACTATAAAGTAAATTTACTACTATAAAGTAATTGATCTTGTCCTATACTTATTCCTGATGATTATCAGTGATAAGTATAGGACACTAATATTACAGTACTTATATTAAATGTATGTGCGTTATTGTATTTCGGTATCAATTGAAACTGTACCTATTATCACAATGTCAGTAGTACTAATTACCTAAATAAACTAAGCATCACTAGAGTTAATAATAATATAGTGATTTTTTCTGAGAGGAGAATATTTCTGAGACTATTAATTTAAATTTTCAAAAGTGGTTTTGCTTTTGAGTGCGAAATTTATTTTGAAATTGCAGTCGATTTTAAATTATTTAGTTCTGCACTAACTAATTTTCTAAAGTATGAAGCAGAAAACTTTAGGGAAATTACACGGAGAAAAAAATTCTGTTAATATTACCGTTCTATGGGGATAAAAAAAACTCAAATATACGGTGTTTAAACCATTCATTTGGTAATTTCTCCCCTTTTTGTGGTTCAAAATATTGTTAATACCACACATTTATCAAGAAAATACAAGTAAAACTCGGTTAAATTTACCGAAAAAATTTAACTGAATAAATGATTTTCATGCCATGCGAAATAATATAATATCAGATTTTACTACTTAAGCGATAGATTATCCCCTATATTTTGGAGCACAGAAATCTGAATCCGTAAAAAAAAGTATACTCATTCAGAAAAAGTAGATTTTTGTATTTGATTTTGCAACTTTAAATATCGTTAGTGCAAATTAATTAGCATATTTTAGGTCACCCGCTCAAGCCATTAAGATTGAGTCTTAGTTTGTGAAGATCTAAGCACGAGATCAAAAGTTATTCAGGGTGGGAAAGTTTATTTTTTGCGTACTGTGCATGTATATAGCCTACTACTGCCTGTTTCGAGAAAAAAATAGAAGACCAAGCAAAAGAAGTATTTTTACAGAACAGAAAAAAAATGATACGAGGAAAATCATGTAGATTTAAAAACATATATAATATGTATATATATAATGTTTTATAATAAGTACATTATCTACAAGCAGTGAATGTTTGGTGTATTGTGGAAAGAAAAGAAAAACGTATAAGTTTCGAATCGATCAACGGCCACACTTATGGAAAAAATAAAATAAAACATCTAAATTGACAATTTGTTTCGGATTTTTGAAGAGCATACAAAACAGCCGAGTTAAGAGCAGTAGGATTTGAACATTTTAAAGTAAATCACTGCAGTAACTTTGTATATCGTATAGCTGGAACACATAGGCAAAACATTGACAGACTTCGGGGATCAACAAAACATCATGGAGCCACACGAAATCACTTGGATTTTTATCTGAATAAATTTACTTGCCGTCGCCATCACAAAGACGAAAACTTCCTTGTTCTATTAATGAATTGTATAAAAAAATTTTTAGCCACCAGAGAAAATTTCGCTCGATGTTGGCCATTTGACGGGATAATACGTAAGTACTCAAATTACCCTTTCTTTAATTATTATAGATTATTGAAATTGCCATTCATTTAATGATGCATTTGTCTGAAAATGTGAAGCAAAAAAATAAGAGAAATTCTGTAACTTAGAATTATATAATGCAAATATGAATAAAACTTAAAGTTTTGCCATGTTATTGTAAATTTTATTTCTTCGCTTATTTTTAGTTTTTGCAGTATTATATTTTATATGCTTGTTTTATTTCTTTACTTTTTATTGCCGTAAGTAAAGTTATTTAAATAAATTATAAGCATATTTCCTAACTAAAAACAAAATAGTTTTTATTCCTACAATCTAGAAAATTTACATTTTAGGAATAGCATATCTATTAAAATAGTACTTTTATTAAATAAGTTTGTAGGAAAAAGGACGGATTCTTAAAGGTTCAGTTGTTTAAAGCATTATTTTCCGATAATTCCATAGCTTCCGTTTAATCTTATAAAATTTTATATTTTCATAGCGAACTCAATCATGTAAGAACACGATTTAAATCTTTGACTTTATTAAGCTCTTGTATATAAAATAAGAGGTTGTTAACTCCGTCTTATTGTATTACGTTATGAAATATATCTTGCTTCATTTATTTAGAATTGAAAAATGTAACAAATAAGATCTTTTTACTACTTGCTTATCGATTTAAAAAAATATTCGGAAAAATCTTTCTTATTTTTTCTTTAAACTTATCTGAAGCTGTACGAGAAACATTTCTATCTTCCCACTTAGTCTTTGTTATTTGAAGAAAACAATTTCACGGTTCAGTAAATTTTAATGATTTGTCTTAAGTACTTTTCTTTAGTAAGATAAAAAAAAGAGAAATGTTTTCATTTATGCTTGTTTTCAGCCAGACGAAACATAACAACTTATGGCTTTGTTTCATAAAATGTTTTAATGTCCGACAGCAGTTTTGTGTGAAAAAGAAAAATACTTATAAAGAAATATCTGCAATTATAACTGTATTTTCCAAAATATTTCAGTAGTTAATAAAAAAAAAACATAATCTATCGTTTCATGTTTTTCAACTATGATATTTTCTTTGTATATTTTTTTAATCGGCTAATATTTATTTGAAAAAAAATCTAAATGTTTCCTTTCGTATCTCTACCAAGATAAATGATATGCCTGACTAATTACAAAATCACGGAGGGGAGGACGTAGCAAGGTTCATTGAATAAATGCTGTCGGCAATTAGAAATGCACTAGCTAGTCTCAATGATTAAGTTTGCGAAGGACCAAGAGTTATTATCCAATTTTCCAGTTATTCTAGTGTTATCAGGTAATATATATATATATATATATATATATATATATATATATATATATATATATATATATATATATATATATATATATATATATATTCTTCGACAATCGAATTAATCTAGAAAAAAGTCGAAAGTTAACAAGAATATCAGGTATCATAGGGTCTAAGTGTTTTTATCAGTAAAATAAGGGGGCAGCTCAAATCATTTATATCACGATTAATTATTTCAGATTCATGTAAATCTAATAATTATTGTTAAACTTGACACTGTCTGGCATCAGAGATTTGAAAAGGTTGTGTAAAGGGGTTATTGGATCAATAAGAAGTTTTAACATAGTTTTACGACGTAAAGTTTTCACAGATTTAGAAATAGCAGCTGAATGTGATTTTGATGCATCAATTAACTTATGTTCATTGAAAGATATAAACGAGAAAGTCCAAAATCATTCTCAGTAAGCTGTCTTTTTCGTAGTGAGAGAATTTCAGTGATGGTGAGGCAGTAATTAGATTCACATGTTCGTTTATATTTTCTTCTGCTATTTCTGTGTCTTCAGTAGTTATGATTTTATGTTCAAATAATTCATATTCTGTAATCAAATAGAAGAAGCAGTAGATGTAATAATATGATCAAAAATTTATAAAATGACTGTTAAAATAAATAATCAGTAGATTCAGAAGATTCAGTGTAGATCCGGAATCGCATTGGAGATGAATCTCCAGAATGGTTCTTAGATCAGGTTGCTGATTCTAATAATTCGAATGAGTGGTCGAATGAGGTTGCTTTATTGTTTTTAAAGTTTAAACTAACTGGTAGTGAAGGTTATTTTTAAATCTTTCCTGATCCGCGGTGGCTCAAGGTATAAAGTGTTCACCTGGCATAGAGATAACCCAGGTTCGATGTTCACTAAAATGGCTGAGTAAAATTCTGCTTCTGTCTCACCAACTATACAGATGCAAAATGTTTTCAGTGGTAAACGGATCATGAATTGGAATCCCTTTGCTGGTGAACTTACAGCGGGAAGTTTTCGAGGTTGTCCTCTTCATGCAACGCAAATGCTGGTTAGTTTAATCAAAAAGTCCTCTAAGAGGATAAATTTCTCCCAATACTTGATCCAGTAGTTATCTTGTCTTTTCCGTTGGATTCAAAATTACAAGGCTACGGAGTTGAACATTGGTACCTGTAAACTCAGAATAGGTTCGGCTGTTCGATGAAAAAAAATAAAATAGAACCTCACCTGATCACCTGATCAACTTCAAAATAAGATAAAATATAACCTGAATTTAACGGGATTAAATTTCATGAGGGAATAGCACTATTAGAAAGCTTTGTGTCCAGAGGCAATAATTCCTCAAGCAACTTGTTAACTTTAAGTAAACTTCAGCCGTATAAATACTTTACTGTCTAAAACTTATAATTCTGTTTCGGATTCATCTGAACTTAATAAGATAAAACCATTAGAGTTGATAATTAACTTTAAATCTCAAAGAGAAACTTATGTTAGAAAATACTGATAATTTTAGAGACTTAGTAGTTCAACATTTCTATTGCTCAACAAACGTTAATGTAAGCTGATACTCACAGTTTGGTTTGTTTCGACCCCGCTAATCGAGAGTTAGCTAATGTACAAGACCAAATAGAAAGTTTTGCAGCTGAAGTTAAAAAATTGTTCTTCCTCTAATGAGTCACATTCTCTAGCATAATCTAACGAGTATCGTAATTAAGTCAAATAATGCTGAAACCGTTAGTAATACATCACACAATGTGACTCGAATAAACTATTTCTCACAGAATACAAAATGAAAAACATGTTATTATTGTCGAAAAGAAAAACTCAAAAGAAATATTTTAAAAGATCAAATCTTTTCATTACCTAATAAGTCGAATTAATATATTTTCAGAGATAGGGATAATGCCCTTAAGACCAATTTTAATTAGTATAATTCCGGTAATAACTTTAACCCATATGTTAATTTTCCTGCACCTTCATTTGTTCAGCTTTACGTTAATAATTTCATTCCACAAAATAGTGTTAATATCATTCCACCTATTGTGAATTCATTTATCCCACCTTTTGTGAATAAATTTCTCAAATCTAATGTTAATGTTCTCCAAACAATATCAGTCCTTCAATTAATTTTGAGGAAATAGGATTATACAGCGCCAATTTGAGATGAATTCCAACAATAATCGAAATGATCAATGATAGAATAACGAACAATGAAACGTTAGGAACAAATAGCAGTTTATTTCATAATTAATAGCAGACATAATATATTATATCCGGAGTGGATGTGTCAACAATTATATATTCCGACGAACCGAGTGTTCACCATAGAAGTATATTTTTCCCAAAGGACTAAATCAATGGAAATCAAAAACTTTATTTGAATATGATTCACAATAGAATCCATCCACGAACTAATGACTGGGCAAAAGGGTTGACGGGAATGGCGTAACTCAAATTCGTCAAGACGCCAACAATGGTTGAGTGAACGTTTCCGCTCAATAAATTTTTCTACCAGATCATACTAATAATATATATATATATATATATATATATATATATATATATATATATATATATATATATATATATATATATATATATATATATATATATATATATATATATATATATATATATATATATATATATATATATATATACACCGAAGAGCCATTACATTATGACCACCCTTGTAGTAACATGTACAGCCACCTTTAGCCCTCAAAACTGTTAGCACCCGCCGTGGCATTGATTCCACAAAGTGTTGATAGGTAGTCTGAGGTATCTAGTACCAAGCGCTCAGCAACTGGTCCTGCAATTCTCTCACAATGCGAGGGGGTAGCGTGGCAGCACGAATTTGGTTTTCCAAGTAGGACCACAAATGCTCTATTGGATTAAGGTCAGGTGAATTTGGGGGCCAAGACATGACTTGAATGTCACTGGAATGTTCCTCGACGATTCGACCCTTATGACATGGTGCTTTATTCTGTTGGTAAACACCATCCCCCGCTGGAAAAACTGCTGCCATGAATTTGTGAACCTGGTTTGCAACTATGTTCAAGTAGCTTACAGACGTCAGGGATTGTTCTATGAGGATTATGGGTCCTAATGTGCCCCATGAAAACATTGTTCCTGGGCGAGAAGCCATAAAAACCTGGGAGAGCCCATTGTTATAGATGGAGGGTGGTCATAATGTAATGGCTCTTCGGTGCATATATATATATAATTTAATGTGTTAGAAAATGACGAAAGTGGCTCAAAGATATTGATATTCAAAATAAAAATAAAGATTTTTATGCATATATTACTGATACTACTCATAATAATGAAAAAAAATCCTTTGACTGAAAATGAATATGATAACTTTGTTATTCTAAATATGTTAAGATTTATGTCAATAGTTTGGTCAACTTTGTTAAATGTTTACTTGATAGTGGCTTCTCCATATCGCACCCCGGTAACAACAGTGCTATAACTGTAATTTTGCCTTTTCAGCATTTGAGAAAAATCTACTTAAAATATACTATAAAAGTAATTCTGAAATAGACACAAAACTGTCACAACTGCCCTCACCAGGATAAATTGCGAGTTTCGGATATGACACTTTTTGAGCTTGATGGAACACTTCATGCATATTTGTATTGACATAACCACAAAATTGCTCTTTTTCGACTCGTGTCACTTTTATTGCAGGGGTGCGATATGTTTAATGCTTAAAATTATTTATTATAATATAAAAAATGTCCCTAAAACAAGATTATTATCATCGCATGTGCAGATAAGAACTATAAATTCTCATTTAAATTTTTTATTCCATTCTGAAATTTCATTTAAAATCGATAAAAGTATTTTTAAATCTCCATTTTAAATAGAATTTCCCTTTTTGGTCAGAATACTTTCCAAGCCATAATTCGTAGTAACTTCTAGAGTAAAAAAATATGAAAATTTGCCCCTCAGAGTGCGGAGCTGAATAAGACTGCCTAATCTCTAAAGATGTTGTTAATTGTAATAAACTTACGCTGTTATAGATATTGTTAATTGCATTAGTTAACCTAGTTGCACTCTTCAGCCGATGGTAATTTTATAACATAATGAAGCAACTCAAATTAATTTTAACATTAAAAATGCTAATTGTAAACAAAATGCTTCATTTATTTTTTGACAATAGTCCTGATATTGAAATTATGTCTTCATAACGTAGTTTTGAGATGGACTATTTATACACTGCAATCAAAAATAATTTTAATGAGACTTTACATTTAAACAAACATTATTGCTTGGAAAATATCTATTTTAATTTTGAGCAAGCTGAGAATCACTCACTATTATGAACTCAGTACAGTGCGATTAAAGAGAAGAAGAAAAAGAAACTATGAATAACTTTTGATCTAATGATCGGATTTTCACGTTTTAGAATTCACTCCTAATGGTTCAAGGGGGCGGTCTCAAATAAGCTAATTAATTAGTGCGGACAATGTCTTAAGTTACGAAATCTGACTAAAATACGTACTTTCACTGAATAAACATACCATTATTTTAACGAGTTCTGATTTCTGATCCCCAAAATATAGGGAGTGGCCGCAATATGGAAAATATGTCACTCATGGTATGGTCAAGAAAACGAAATTTGAGCAAAATTGGTTGAATAGTTTTTAAGAAATCCAATTTTAAAAACATGACTTTTTTTAAAATTTGATTTTCAGGAACTATTTAACCAATCTCGCTCAAATTCTGTAGTTTGCCATGTAAAATTTCATACCTTTAAATGATGCACTTCTTAATATTCGAAATTTTTCGACTACTATCAAATAAAATAATAACAAATTATAAAAAGTTATTAAAATTATTTTTTGCTAGCGTTATCTCTAGCAACAAATTTTATAATTGTGTGCAAAAATTTGTGAGACATGCAAATTACTTTTCAAAGTAGTAAAATTGATATTAAAGTGTCCGAACTTCAAAAGATTCTTCTAACCGAACAATGGACATCATATTTTCCATATTGCTGATATCTCTTCTATTTTGGGGGTCAAAACTCCAAATCTGTTGAAAAAAGGTATGTTCATTCAGAGAAAGTACGTTTTTGCCTCATTTTTCGTAACTTAAAATATCCTCTGCACTAACTAATTAGCATATTTGAGATCATTCCCTCGAATTATTAATATTGAGTACATACTAAAACGATCTGATTATTCGATCAAAAACTTATTCAGGGTACTCCTTTTTTTTGCCTCGTGTAACGAAACATACACGTTTCATTCATTACACGTGCCTGAAATGTCATTTCATTTGACGATAAATGTTTACTAAATGAATCTGAGCCACATGCCGTCTCCTAAACTTGTGCGTGACGGATCATCAGCACAGACTTAGTATGTTTACAAATGAAACATACATACGGCCACATTTTCTCTTTCGTAAATATTTAAATTGGAAGTAAATGTTGAAGAGAGAAAAAAGTCGAAAAGCTTGGTAAAATTCGTGAAATCGTTTTTGAAAACTTTAATATAGTTTATTCTTGCTTCAGCTTTAATTGCTCATGCTTTACCAGATGTATAAAATTACAAAGAAAATAAATAAATATATTTAACCGCTTCCTTTACCAATTTTTTTGAAAAAAAGAATGCATTAAATCCGCATTTTTTTTTGCTTCATTAATAAATACAAGGAACTAAAACAAAACATAATACACAAGTTCTAAGTTGAATTTTAGATTTTTTATGTGTGAAAAATATTTAATTTATCATCAGTTTACTATCCCAAATTATCTCGGGCAAATGAAAAAAGTTAATATTAGTTTTTGCATATGTTCACATTTTCATAATCTGAAAAATTATCTGCATCACTTTCGCTCCCGAACGCCATTTTTTAAACTCTTTTTTCCATGTAAATTCATCAACTATCGTACATACAATTGTACAAAACACGTCTGCCGTCTCACACATAGCAGAACTCCGAAACAAAACTTGGCAAACTTCCAATCACAGCGGATTATTATTATTTTTATGTTTTACTTTCGGCAGAATAAAAACGTGATAAAACAAAACGTATTCTGCTATGGCCGAGTTTACTCGGGATTGCAAATATTTGCAATATGTACATACCCGAGTAAACTCGGGATAATCAGGGAAGTGGTTAAGATATAAAAGAGATTAGATGTTGCCAGGTTCAATTCTTAACACTTGTGTAGAAATCTTTTTTTTAAAAAAAGGCTCGAGGTAATAAAATCTGTTTACAACTTGAACTGTTATATAAATAGTTAGTCACGATATATTGTTAACCATGTAAGTTTACTTTTAATTTTATGGTCTTTCATCTGTCACTATATCTTTAAGTTTAAATATTTATTTTTCCACGTACAATTGATTGCTTTTAAATCTAGATATCCATTTCTTTCGTTATGATCAACATATTGATGAGACATGCTTAAATAAAATTATAATAAGAATATACACTATTTGGAAGAAAGTGACAGGACACGACGCTATAACGACATAAACCCATATTTATTAAAATTAATAGGAGGTAGGGCATCATTTGGCTGCGATAACAGCTGCAGCCCTTCTGGGCAAGCTTTCCACTAAATTAGCCCAAGTGGCAAGAGGAATTTCCTTCCAAATGTTTAACAGGAAGTTCCATAGTTCATGCTTGCTTTTGGGGAGTGGGGTGCAGGCCCTCAAGCGACAGTCCAATTCGTTCCAGAGATGTTCAATTGGGTTAAGATCAGGGCTCTGCGCCGGCCACTCCATGCGTTTAACGTTGTTGTTCACATACCAATCAAGAGTCCTCCTTGCAACATGGGATCTTGCGTTGTCGTCTTGATACAAGCAATCATCCATACCGTACGTTGCCCACAAGGTAGGAAGGACATGATTGTCGAGAATATCATCGGCATTCATCATACCATCAACCTTCACCAGTGGGGCAGCCCCATACCAGGAGAAACAGGCCCATACCATCAATCCTCCTCCACCAAACCTTACAGTCGTTCCGTCACTTTCTTCCAGATAGTGTGCTTTATAAACAAAATTGTCTTCTTCGCTCATTTAAAAAAAAGTGATTATGGATAAGAAGAGACCACGGAGTTGGTTATAAGAGTGAGTGGGCAGAGCCCTTAGTTTCCATAGATTTTATTTTTGTGGTTGCAGATTTGTGCTTATTAATATATTATAAAAAAGGAAAAGTGGAATCGTTGTTGTCATTTTTTCCTTTTCCTTAGTATATTTGATTCAACTACAAGCTTCATTGTTAGTGTGACAAATGCACGACGGAAAATTAGATGAAACTGAGAGGTATAATCAGACACAGACTATAAATCTTTAGTATACAAAAGGCACTATCAAATCTTAAAAGATCTACAAACAATTCTATAATTTTCATGTTCTTCTTAGTAATAATTAAATTAATTTTATTATTTCACTGATAGAATTCTATTCTAAAATTACGGTGAAATAACTGTAGGCAGTCTGTACACCCAATTAACCCTAAGGTTTACGGCAAAGAAAAATTTTTACTTTCACGGTTTTGAAACTATTTATAAATAGCATGGTTTCAAAACCGTAAAAAAGTTATTCAACTGGACATTGGAGCTAGGTGACTTTTCGTTAAGTTATGAGCATTGGAGTTAGACTGTGGTTGAGTTGTGTTTTATCAAAAGAATGGTGAAGTTTAATTTAATTAGTTTATCAAGTTGTTTCATCTATTGTGAGATATAAGTAATATTAAACTTTTTTGAGTTAAGCAGCTTTGTGGTACTGCCATCTATGTGAGAATTAGAGTATAGTATTCTAATAGTCCAGGGTCACAAGTCAGGGGGCAACACACTGGAAACTCTTCATTTGTTAAAATGAAAAGATGACTAATTAACCGTAATTTAACCGTAATTAATCGTAATTAACCGTACTAAAGATGAATATTTGAAGCAGTTCTCTGCTCTCAACTGAAGGATCCAAGTGTTTTCATAAGGTGGGCCCAGTTGGTGTGATAAAATTATGATTGTTTGACTGCATTAGGTGAACGCAAACACAGTTAATATGCGCTTTTTCTCTCAGTTTGAATGCCATTTTTTATATTGTTATTTGATTGTTTTGCTTAAATATGGTAATATAACAATTATCAAAATTGTTATTTAAACATTTTTTTTAAGAGAAATTTCTGGCAATGTATTTTTTTAAAAAAGAAACTTAAAACATAAACCAAAAATATTTATTTGGTGTTATGATTATTTGATTTCAGTAAATAGTGCTAATTAACTGCTTTTTTTTACAAAAAAATATTCTTCTTAGAGTAGAAGAAGATTGCAACTGAAGAAATGTTCGAAATAATTTGGAAGTAGAATTTTTCATTCTTTGGTTTGTGAGATTTAATTTATATTCATTACAACTTTGTTACAATGATAAATGTTCGAGAATGATAACAAAAATTTGTTTTAAACATAATTTTCAATTTTCCGATAAGTTATTTTATTTTACAATTTCAATTACTAATTATCAATGTGTCATTTATTATAGTTAAATTTCAGACAGCAAACCCGAATCCTAGATATAACAGGAAAGATTTCCACTAACTGTTTTAATCGTTGTAAGAATAAATGAAACTTTTAGAAGCTAAAGCGAAAATTTTGGAGCATAAATTTCAATCTTCAAACAGTTTAATTGAGAATTACGGTTGGAAGGATAAAATTGATTATCTTCAATTACAACACAGAATTTTAAATCAAAATTAATGAAGAGGTGTTCAATCTGGCATCATCTTTCGATTAACGATCAACTATTTGCACTTCGGTTAAAACTTAAATCAGCAAATTCTTGTTTCTTAAATGAAAATTTAAAAAGAAGTATAAAATAGTAAAATTTAGCTGATTTATTTCTCATAATAATACAAAATATTATGGATTTTACTATTAAACACTATATTATTTTCAAGTCTTGCCTTAGTGCATAAAACATAATCTATTATAAATTTTTTTATTTATCAAAAAAGCTGGTCAAATTATTATAATTTTTTTAAACTTCTATATGTCCTATGAGAGATGAACTTTTTTCTGTTGACTTATAGAAGAAAATTCAAACATAGAAAATTCAGAACTCTGTGAGCATTTGAAAAAAGCAAGTATTCCAGCAATATAGAAGAACTGAAGCATTAAAAAGAAGATGCATACATTGAGAATAAGGAGCAATGCAAGGTAATTAAAACCTTTAAATTTTAATTGAAATTATTAAGAATAATGGAATTTGCATAAGTATTATTTTTAAAAACTTAATTAAACATAAAAAACTTAATTGCTTAAACATATTCCCCAATTAGGTATGAGACAAATATGTTTTTTATATTTCATCATTTTTTTAATGCTTTTAATAATAGTTTGACTTAATAGTTCGATTTTATTTACTTGACTTCAGACAAAATTATTCAAAAAGCTTTAATTTTTTTTAAAAATCTCAAATTATGATTTTAACTGATTTATAAAATGACTAGTAATTATTTGTTAATAGACAACTCTTCCTTCAGTATGAAAGTTAAAAGTTTAAATTGACTTTTCCTACAAATAAAAGAGTTTTAATTTCATTTTACATAGCTCATCTGAAAAAAATCAATACCTATAAATCTGCTAAAGGGAAGTTTATGAAATTGATAATCGATGTCATTTTCGCCTTATTCTTATATGTGTTTTACTGCTATTGTCAAGAAAGTTATTAAGCTTACTAATTTCTGCGCTGTAACTTTCTTTGAGGCATAATCGATAATGAAAGGAGAAGAAGGAAGAAAACAGTTATTTCGGTTCTGCCACCACATGTAAAGAATAGTTAGACAGCTTCGATTATGCTATTATGTTATTAAATCATAAAGTTTTCCAATAGAGCAAGTAATACACACACTGTATATATATATATATATATTCATTTTCACCTAAACAACAATTATATAACCTATAACGACAGCCCTTTTGAAGGGAACCAATTCTTAACAAAACTAATATTTAAAATTTTGGAGCAAATTTTTTAGATTTAAGAAGATTTATTGAAGGTAACAATTAATTGAAGGTAGTATTTTTAGATTTATTGAAGGTAACAATTTTTTTTGGGGAATTTTTGAAATATTTTTTGAATGGTTTAAACAAATTTAAATACTATACTTTTTTGATTTTTATAAATTTCTTTTCTTATTCTAAGTTTATGTACGCTTTCTTACGCACTTAGAAATTTTTAATCAAAGTGTTACTCATGTAATTATATTGTTTTCAAATTTGTTTCTGCACGAAGAAAAAATTAAGGTAGAATTAACGTACTATATACGGTATTTATACCATTCATTTAGTAATTTTTCCGTTTATATGGTAACGGTTTACAGGAAATTCTGGTTTTTAAAATTATATTTCTTATTACCATATATTTTGTAAAAAATTATGAAACAGAAAAGTTAATTTAAATGGTTTTTATGTGATGCTCTAAAGTATCATGATACAATTACCAAAATTTTGCCACATTATCACATTCACCAAATTTTTTCACATAATGCAAAACCATATTTTTTTGTTAATTTTATCGAAATCCAAGAAGTTTCATTAAAAATTACTGATTCCCATGGAACCAAAAACGTGGTAAAAGCATGTTCTGAAAATTTTGACTATACTTTTTTCAGTGTTGATTTCTTGTTAGTTAATTTATAAACTATTATTTTAATATCGAACTTACGAAAATATAAGAAATATTAGTATATATGAGTTTTGGGTTCGAAAAATTCAACAACATTTGTTATGGAATAATATATGATAAATAATGATTTTATAATATCATTAGTATTGTAGTCAATCACAATTGTGTTACGTATAAGTAATCTCCTTTATAAATAATTGACGTGGACATAAAATAAATTGAGCAAACAGATAATGCAAAGCATTATAATATGAAGGTAAATGGTATAAAAAAAATTGATACTTATCGGAAGAAGTGAAAACTAATGTCTTAAATAATAAGTATTATCCGGATAAGGTATATTCACATTTTTGTGACAACATATCTGAAATAATTATTACAGCAAGTAATATTGATTACAGGGTTTTATAAATGATATAGGTTTTGATAAAATAATTTTATTTTTTATTCTTTTAGGAACTCACAATGATGGTAATGAAAATAAGAAAAAAGTACAAATAACTAGTGATAGAAATAATATGTAATAAAAATTTAATTTGTATTTAAGTTAAATATTGCACTACGGCATTGGGTTGGGATAGCTTTGTAGGATGTTGGTCTCGTGTTCGTAAGAAAGAGAGTTTGAATCCTTTCGGTGCAGAAAACCAGCGTATTAAATGGTGACTGGTGCATGTTGAAACTGTCGGGATCACAAAGTCCTCCACGTTCCCACAAAATCAGTACCTCTGGGGGTATTGAATTGGAGATTGATACTTCTCTGGTTCAGGTCGAAATTAAGATCTGTGGATGAATGAATGTATATATGATTGACTCCTTTCTGTAAAACAGGCTGTGACGTGTTTGTGGCTGAACTTGTATTCTTGAAGCGCTACTGAAAACAAGAAACACTCTCTCTACCTTAAAAAATTTGCTTGTAGAAAATTTCAAGTAGACTTGCTGACTGGTAAGTGAAATTAGTAACAACACAACACTAGGAAATAATGAAATGAACTGTGTGGATCTATTTAGATCTTGCTCATTATTTGGTATCAAAATAGTAAGTTTCTTTTAACTATTAAAATACTTAACAGTGCAGAAAATGTGTGTAACAAATAAAAATTTTCATGACGTTTTAGCAATATGTTAACTGTTTCTTGTTATTATTGGAAAAACTGTTTTTTATAGTTTGATTGAAAAAGTATATATCTTATTTTATACCAAGTGAGATGTAGCTCGTTTTCATAAATAATGCATTTATACATTTTTATTATTTCTACATGCATTTTTTGTTATTTTTCTTAACTCTTTCTTACTGTTTTACATCTTTTTGATTTTCTTTTTCATAAAAAATGCATGGCTTTTCTTCAAAAAATAAGTAAATAAAATAAAATAAATAAACAAGAATATTTCAAGGCGTATAAGTGGTTCTTCTTTCTTCTTCAGAATGACTGTTCTTTGCCTTAAATGTTTTTAACAAATATGTACAAAAAGCATAGTATAAAGAAGTTTAAGTATAAAAAGGTGAATTGAAGGAGCTGGAAGTAAACACTATGTTACTTTTTTCTTATGGTAACACGTTTTTTAAGTAGCTGAATGTTCTGAAATTTCGTGATAAAAGATATTTTCTTGATTGACTAATATAAATCTTTTGCATAAACTTTAATATGAAATGAAGTGAGTTAATTGCTCACATTAAGCCTACATTATTACTCTCTGTCCATTTCGCTTTACTATCTTATCGAACACATAATAATCATTCCTATATTATTCAATTTGGATTGAGCAAAGTATCCGTTCATTAAAGACGGATACTTTGTTCTATATTCGGTACACCCCGTTGGAATTCTCATTCTGAAATTATGATTAAATAATAGACTATCGTCTACCTATCCGATTTTCCAGTTTATGGTTAAGAACATTTTCTCCCTTTATGGTTTTGAAACCGTTTGCAACTGGTACCGGTAAAGAAACAGTGAATACAAAACTATACAGCTCTGTAACCATTTATCACAAGCATAGTTTCTAAACCACAAAAATAAAACTTTAACAGATATTGGAGCTCTTTTGATGTTATGCCATTTATGCCATGCACTTATGAAAAGTGCTAGACGCAAAAAAATGACAACATAATCTTCCTTTTTCGCGCTTTCCGAGTAGGCATCGCATTAAAAAAATAATAACAGTGAAATTCACACTATTAACTGATAAGGAAAAAGAGGTTCATTAAATGTACCGTGCGCAAAATAAGAAACGGACCACCCAGAATAACTTTTTATCTAATGATCGGATCTTCACTTTCTAAGACTCCATCTAAAGGGTTCGAAAGGGTAGCCTTAAATGTGTTAATTACTTAGGGAAGAAGATTTTTTAAGTTTAAAAATCAAACACAAAAACATACTTTCCCTGACAGATTTTTTTGATGGATTCGAATTTCTGACTCCCAAAATGTAGGATATAGCAGCAATCTGGGAGATATGGTCCCAATTGTATGGTCAGGAGAGAAGTCAAATGTTTTGATCCCTTAATGTTAATTTTACTGTTTGCATATTTCACCATATCTCGAGAATTTCTAATGAGTATTGAAAAATTTTTGCACGCAAGTATAAAATTCGTTTATAAAAAGATAATCCACTCAAAAAATAAATTTTAATACATATTTATGATTTTTTTAAATTCTCTTTTATAATTGTCGATAAAATTTTGAATTATAAGGTAAATAATTTTTTGCATCATTTTAAAGTGTCCGATTTTGCAAGGCGAAATGCAAAATTTGATAGAAATCGGTTGAATAGTTACTGAGAAATTCAATATTCAAAACACAACTTTTTTAAAATTCGTTTTACTGATTGATCTGATTTCGTAACTTAAAATATCGTCTACATTAATTAATGAGTATATTCGAGGTCACCCCCTCGAACCATTAAGATTGAGTCCTAAAACAGGAAGATTCGATTATTAGATCAAAAGTAGTTTACGGCGGTTAATTTTTTTGGCGCACTGTGCTTGAAATAAAAGGTATTATTTTTATATTAATATGTGTTGTTGAATTTCACAAGTTCTTAAAATATTCATTTTTCATTCAAATATCTAAAGAATAAGGGATTGCAAACACTAATATGAATACAACATAACAACACGTTTCCGAAAAATTTTGATTAAAATGTTTCATAAAGATAAAAATGTAAATTTTTTCGTGACATTAAATAATCAAATTGATGTTTGATCACATTTTCAATCAATAATTGTCATCAATGCTAGACATGTCATCACACCTGTAATTACAAACACAATCAACGTTTTTGATCAATATGGCATTGTTGTAACTCATATTATAATTGTCACAAAACATAGCGTGATTCGTGTAAGAAAGAGCTTTTCACGGAATATTTGCACATTTAAATAAAGTTCTAACGAATTTTCAATGTGTTTTAGTTATCTCTAATAATACTTTCAAATTTAGTTTTTAAAAATTATGGTTCTCGCATAAGCAAATTTCTTGTTTACAGTTTATTCAAATTATCTTCCAATTTTAACCTGAAAAATAAACAAAATATATACTCCTTAATTTGAAGTTGTGTTTTCAAAGTGTTTTTAAGTTCCAAGAATATATATTTACAAATACAGCCTTTTTTCAAAGTTTAAACTGAAACTTTAAATATGAAACATTTACTTACTTTAATAATATCTGGAAATAAATGAAGCAAAATTCTAATAGTTAAAAATTAAAAACAAGTTTCTGTTCTGATATAATTGCTACCAACAGTACGCACCAATTATCCATAAAAAAAAGCAAGCTACACAATGTTTTATTTCTAAAATAAGCACTCAGACATAGAATTATGTATATTTGTTAAATCACTTACTAATAAATTTCTTAAATCACTGTATAGTTTTTAGGTAAACAGTACTTGATTCATAAATTGTTTAATAGAACTAATTTTTGTTACATTAGTTACATAAAGGAGTGTTTCAAACCCACACACTTTGAGTGTATGCGTACTAAAAAGTACGTACACGTACTAATATGAGTTGTAATATGAGAATTTAATTACTGAATTGAGAGCACATTCGTGTGATCATGAGCCGATGGAGTGTTAGAAAGTTTTTTTTTCATACATTATACACGTGATCAAGGCCTTGAAGTGGTTGAAGTATTTTGTAAAAAGGAAAATACTTTTAAATTCGATGATTAGTTGTGTTATTGTTAGTTTTGATGAGAATTAAAGGTAAGCAGTGCTAACTTAAAATATATTCTTGTAATTTAACTTTATGCTAAAACAAAAATAAGATGATCTGACTTATTAAGTAATAAAAGTATGCAATTAGTCTTGCAAAGGCAAAAAAAAAAAAATTAATTTGCATCTAAATCAACAACATGAGAACCAAAAATGCTATTGGATTGATTCCACTGACATATGAAAACTCAGTTTGTTGAAAGCTTATTCCAGCTAAATTATATATAATATGCATTATTTGAAATATAAACGGTGTTGAACATTTGAAGATTTCTAAAATAATATGTCAAATATCCAACCAAATATGCATATAATATGAATTATTTAAAACATATGTGCTAGATAACTGTGTAAAAAGTTTGACTTCTTTTGAATTTAATATGCCAAATATACACAGAATAAGTATTATTTAAAATGCATGTGCTAAGTAACAGTGTAAAATGTTTGATTTCTTTTTAATATAACATGCCAAATGTGCATATAATATGCATTATTTAAAATATGTGTGATTGTAAATGGTGTAAAATATTTGAATTATTTTGAAATGTCAATAGTTTTTGATTTTCGAATTTAACTCAGATATGTGCATAGATTCTTAATAGAGTATTATCTAAAAAAGAATTTAACTATATAATGTCATTTTCAGCTTAATTTTATTTTTTGATTTTTTTTCAAACTCCAATTTACATTAAAAACATAAGAGTTCAATATATCATTGGTTTAATTAACTCTTTGACACTGCGGCAAAAGCGCAGAGGATCAATTCGTTTATTTTCCATGATTGAATGTAATAACAAGAAGATAATTTCTTTTTCTAATGTTCTTTTTTTATGTCTGTGATAATTAAAGGATCTTTGAAATTAGTCCCAAAAGAGTTGTTTACTTTGGCATATCTTAACTAATTAAAGGTTGAATCTTTGGCATATACTTCTCGAAACTGTCAGTTTATTCATGCAGTTTTAGCAAACTTGGTATCCATTTAATTAAGACCATTTTGTTTTTGCATTTTATCGTTAATTTGAAAATATATCACAAGAGTTTTTTTTATCTCAGAATTTTATCAAACTGAACATTAGTTTTTCTTAATTTTATTTATTTATTTTTTTAAATAGAATTTATGATGAATGTTAATCTGATAAATTTTCATTTAAAAAAATAGTTTGAATAAAATGTTAACTACTCTTGAAATACATGAGTTTTTTGATTAATTGTTACCAATATTTTTGATTATTCATTTTTTATTTTTATTTTTGGGGTTAGATTTTAATGTAAAGTTTAAATTTTTAATATTTACACACTAAGAAAAAAATTAATGGTCTAAACTACCAAAATATGATGAAATTTATCATGCTTCTGGCTCTATGGGAACACCAAAAAGAGTATGGCAAATTGCCAAACAAAAAACTTAATTTTTATCGAAGTGCTTTAGCAAGGAATTTGGTGAAAATTATCAATGGAATATAGTCTTATAATATGTGATAAGACTTGATAGATATGGTAAAATTTCATCTAGTAAAATTTCATCAAGACACCTTACAGCAGTGGTATCCAACAACTTGGTGGCGGACTGGTACCGAACTCCCCAAAGAACATTATTTTTTTTCTATTTCATTTACCGTGGTGTATTTCTCTCGAGTTTGTAATATTTTCCATGGGAGAGTGTTTAACAGCTGAGAGACATCACTTTAAGCCTCACTAATACCGTGCATGTAATTGCACTTTTTCATTAAGGCATGTTTAAATATAACAAATCTAAAATTATTAAATCAAAACAATCTAAAAAATAAACAATGAACGTCTCGTTCCTCCCCATAGCAGACGGCGGTAAAATTATCGAACCTTGACCGGTCCTCGGTGATAAAAAGGTTGGGAAGCACTGCCTTAGAGCATGACGCTAATGCAGCTAAATTAAATTTTCAGTTTTGTATTTTTTTACTTCAACTGTGGTAATAAGAACTATAACTTAGAAGACCAGAATGACGGGTAAACTGTTACCATATAAACTGAAAAAGTACCTAATAAATGGTTTAAATGTGTTCTATCTAGGTTTTATTTACCTGAATTATAGTTTTTTGAACCAGAAATGCCATTACCATACAGTACGGAAATTGTTCCACAATTTTTTTCTCCGTGCATGAAATTATATTTGAATTATTACTGGGATCTATGAACTTCGTCTAAAACGATCTACATGGTTACATTAGTGGTGAAATTTCTGTCCTTGTTTTTTCAGGCAACCCTGACATTTTAAGAAGTGCATTCCCGCTTTTTTGGTCTCACCTGCTGACCACTGGTATCAGAGTAATCATCCTGGTGGTTTCCTGTCCTTCCAGTGCATCAGATAAGAGCAGACTGTCATTTCTAAAGGCTGTCATTTTCAAGGTGGTCATCTGAAATATGTGACATACAAAAACAAAGTAAAGGTTTTCCCTGCATGTTCTAAATGTACTGCCTGTCTGGCTACATCTAACCACATCCTCAACTGCCTTGGTTTCTCTAGAGGATATCTCTTTGTGGATCCCCTTTACCTGCTTGATATGCTCAGAGTTGCTGGTGTCATGGACTTGATTTAGCCTTGCAAGTCCATGACACTTGCAATAGTGAAAATTGAGACAGAAAATTAAGTCCTACAAAATGATAATTAAAAAAGTCCACAATAAGCATCATACGTAATAAAACTTAATTGTAATTAATGATACGAAATTTTCTAAAAACTACAATAAGTGGTATATTCTCTCTTCCAGGATTATAAATAACTCATATACTGGATATTTTTGAAACAAAATTTATGACCGAGGTTACACTAATGAGCGGCAGTAATGATTTTTGTCGATTTTTTGATGTCGTGATTCTTCAGTCTGACGTCTATAATTACATTTGTTGTCATAATTACTTGTCTACTAGACTTGCTTAAAAACATAATAATGATGAAAATATTAAATGTAATTTTTTTAAGCATCCTCTTCCGATTTTTTTGAAAAATTCTGAATAAAATTCTGATAAATTCTGATTTTTTTAATGATTCAACAATCTTGTATTTCGTTATTTTTATCGATCATTTCGTCACGAACCCCGTAATTTCTAATAACACGTGACCTTTCAAAGATTCGATAAGATTGTTTTCTCGCTCATGTGTCACATCATTACATTTTTAGAGTCTACAACAATTTTTTTTTCACTTTTAAAAATATTTGCTCCTTTTAGTTTCTTTGGATGGAACTCTGGTGCTGAGTAAGAAACATTACTCTAGTATTCTTTTTATTTTAATTCTTGAATTCTTCTTATTTTAATTCTCGTATTCTTTCTATTTCTATTTTCTAATTAATTCCATTAATAGGCATTTCTCCCTAAGTATAGCGATTTTGAGTAAATTTGTAGCCTCAAACAAAGAAGATAAAGCATTTTTTTCAAATTGCAAAAATGCACACTTGGAGCAGAATTTTGTCAAAAATGAGTCGCGATTTTGGCGAAACACAATTGTACACTGTAACCCATGTCATACGGTGTAAATAATAATGTTTGATTATTCGTAAAAACATATACTGTTTTTTAAAGAAGTATATTCATCAAACAAATAAAGCACAAAAGGTGTTAAAAGGAAAATACATTTAAAATTCTTTATAAGTTTAACAAAGTTCTCTAAAAATCAAAATTAAGTCTATTATACTTAGTCTTTTTTAAAAGACTTCTTTTAAACTTAGTTTCAACTCTCTGCGGAAAATAAAAGTATTCAACTTCTTGCAAAACAAAATAGCTAGAATGAAATATTGATATTTTTCTAAAGCGTTCCTTTCGAGATAAATAATAGTCTAATTTATCACTTCCTCTTTTTATTTGAAATTGTTGTTATTTATCTTTACTCATTTCCTGAGCATCACTACACTCAAAAGAAGCGACTCCGCGCTCCATTGAAGACTCGCATAATGGATAGTTTTCTGGAATATCTTGAAATTGATGAACTAATATATATCAGAGACGCTTGAAAAGACCTTTTATTACGTAATTTATTACTTAATTTATAACAAAGTAATATAGTTTTTTTTTTAAGATGGAAGTAGTTTAAGTTTCAAGCATGTGGTTTTTTATAAATAAGGATTAATATGTTTTAAGAAAACAATTGCAGGTTCACACTGTAAAAAATTCGTAGTAGGTATGATCAAATGCATTGGCGCCTTGAGGGGCTATTTTCCATAAAATCTACTTTTAATTTTTTAGTGTTAAATTTTTCAGTGCGATTTTTAAAGTAACAATTATTTAATTTCAATCATTTAGTAAATATTACTGTAACACTATAGTAATATTTAGTGGACTAGACCTTTAGTGTCAACACTACGATGCAATAGCTCATTTGCATGAGTCTGATAGTCAGTCATAAGTGACTGTTTTGTGCAGGGATCCAAGAATTTGAAAAATGCTGGTGACCAGCTAACGCTTTTGGTATTCAGCAAAAATCTGAACACGTCTAGTTTTTTTCCCCAATTTAAAATTTTGTTAAATACATAAAAGCTTAAAAATCAAGTAGCTTAATTTGGAATGCTCCTTACAAATGAATGAAACACTTATTTCAGCATAGTAAAATGTTATAAAAGTTTTTGAAAGAAATTTCAAATAATAAAAATCTATCCTCTGTTAAACCTTCCGAGAAGAATTTCGAAGAAAAATTCTGAAATGACGAACCTTGCACAAAAATTACGCAACGTGTAATAATAAGAAGCGTATGTTCTTATTAATTTGATAAAATAAAATTGAATCGAACGTAGCACACAATTATTTATCCTTAAACATTACTTAGGGAATTATTAATCAAATTAAGGGAATTATTAATTCCTTAATAATTATTTATTTTACTTAAAAAGTTGTATTCTTAATAACCTTTAATAACAAATATTCTTAATAACCTTTAATTTTCTTTTGAACTACTTCAGTTTTAAGGGAAATATTCTCTTTCTATAAGTTCAGTCAAATTTGGGGTTCATTATGTCTGCTATGCGAATTTAGATTTCATAATGGATTTCTAGATTGTAAATTATTTTCGTATATCGGAACAATACAAATAGTGGTATCTACTTAACACCAAAGAGATGTTCCACTAAGTGATCCACTGCACTAAAACTTAAGTATAGTTCGTTCATACTTACTTGGTAAATTGCAGCCGTCATCAACCACCATGTTTGTTACTTTGTAACGTCGAAATTTATAATTGCTGTAAGATATGATACACATAAGAGCCGGTAAAATTATTAGCCAGTATTATGTTGCATACATACACTAATTCCTAAAACAAAATTAGTTTGAAAATCACGTAGTAGGGAGATTATTAAGATGACTTTGAACTAGGCTTAACAGAGCAGGAACAGATGGAAATTATAGATGTTAATATTATTAAATGCAGTTTACGGATAATTGAACATTTAAAATATAAATATCCTTATTACACAACTAAAAAATATATATATTTTTATCGGCAAACTTTAGCTTTTGCTGATGAAAAACAAAACTGAAAACAACAGGAAACACTCACCAACTCGATGTCGGTTGCAAATAATTACAGACGAAATCAAAACAAAGCCAACATTGGAGTTTTTGGAACCGAAAATATTTAACTCAAGGTGTAAAATTGAGTAATCTTGTTGTAAAACTTTTGCCTTATCTGTGTTTAGAGTTTTCGTATACCCTTTAAATTGTATACGAAAATTCGATTTGAGGTTCACGGGAAAAAGCGTGCTATTTCACAAAATTTCAAGAGTTTTTCAACATCAAATTCAAAGAGATATTAAACCACAGTTTTCTCAACGAATTATAAAACACATAAAGTATTCAGATCAGTTTCCCAAAATTCAAATCCTTAATACATTGCTAATAGTTTTGACTTGATCATTACCTTGTTGCATACAATGATAAAAGTGCAGAAATCAAAAGAAAAAGAACATTACAAAAAGAATTAACTCAAGTTGATGCAACAATCTGTGCCAAATAGCTAAACACTGAGTCAAACTACATTAGATACAATATCGGAGGTATAATATAATAGTCGTAACTATAAATTTGTCTAATTTTTATGATGAGTTCCGCATATCTATCGAATTATCCGAATTATTTAAAATTTCTAAATACTATTATTAAACTTTTCTTCTAAATTTTCCATTCTTTAAATGGTGGTGAAAATAAAGTCACTTAGTTATGAGAATACAGTCTTTAAAATGCAAACTGCTTGTATGATACACTTATGCAATACTCAGGAATGCAGTCTGCTAGAATCCAAATCCTTGACGTATTGTTAATAGCTTAGAATTGATGAATACCTTGTTTTTATTGTATATAATGAAAAAAGTGCAGAAATCAAGAGAAATAAAACATTATAAAACAAATTAGCTCAAGTTAGTACAACAGTTTGTGACAAACAACTAAACATTAAGTCAAGCTACATTAAATACAATATGGCGTTAAATATCGTATCAATAAATTAATATAATTTTGATTGTGATTTCCACATCTATCGAATTACCCAAATTATTTAATATTTCTAAACAACATTATTGAAATATTAATTTTCTTTTAAATTTTCCTTAAGCTCTTTTGTTTAAAAATATTTCCATTCTTTAATAAAATGTGAAAACAAAGTCACTTCAAATTTTGAGAAATAGTCTTTGAATTAACAAAGTGCTTCTATGATACACGAATGCAATACTCAGGAATGCAATCTTCAAGAATCCAAATCCTTGACACATTGTTAATAGTTTTGACTGCATGATAGCATTGTCTGAAATGTATATCTCTTCTCTTAGAATTTATAGCTTTCGTATTTCAAGAATGTTCCTGTTGTGTAAATTTAATTGAAATCATTTATAAACACTTGATGATATATTATGTTTACCTAAAATAAATTATTAAACCAAAAGAATTCATTCGAAAGTAAATTAAAGCAAGCACACTTATGAAATATTTCAATATATAGTAAATGAAGCGATGAACTCTTAGTATTCGGTTCTAAGAAAGTATAATGCGAATAAAATGAGCAAGTAATTGTATTTAGAGGTATAAAATATGATCTGTGTCTTAGATTTTTTTTGTTTTGCTTATACTGTTCTGCAATTCTTATCAATTGTTTTTGTGGTACTGTTAATGGCTCTTAAAATATTTATTAGAAAGTAAAATGCATGATTTGAAATTTAATTTACCTCAAATTTACATTTTTTAAAAAATAGCTTGAACTTGAAATAGTTATAAAATAATGATAAAAGGTACCTTTTACTCATAAGGATAATATTTTTAATTGAATATTGTTCATATTATGATGATTACTTATATTTTGATCAAAAGTGTGACTTATTTTGATACCCTACCCTTAGTAAGTTGTAAATGGTAATAATTGGTTGCAAAAGTTATAAAGAAACGTTTGATGTGATGTGATGATTTTTATCATGAAATTTTTGCACCCCTACTTATCGTAAAATTCCACGTATCATATGAAATGCAACGTTATTGCAGTTATCTCGAGGTGACACTTTTAAAGTGTGAACGTAATTATCCTTATTCTACAGGTTTTTGGTTGCTGCTACTGGCTGCTTTATATATATTGAGGTTGTGGGTTGATCTTGCACCTGCAGAATTGTTTGATTGGTTGATACATTATCGACAGACGTAGTAGGCAATATCAGATTAAAATGAAGTTTGCTTAGTAGAAAAAACGCGTTTTATTGAGCATTTGTTGTTTATTGAGGAAACAAAACACAACTTGTGCGTATGACAAAAACAAATAAGAAAAGGCGTTTCATTTAAAGAAAATCGTTCTTAGTAGAGGGTTTGGTTTCCCCGGACTGTCAGAAACGCTGACCACCTTTAAGGCATCGAGTCAATGAGGTTATTAATGAGGTGTATTATGTCCCACCTCCTCAAGAGCTCTTTCTAGCTTTTGGAGAGTTTGTGGAGGTGGTAGGCTTCCAGCGATTCGTCTGCCTAGAGTGTCCTAAACATGCTCGATTGGGTTCATGTCAGGAGAGCATGCTGACCAATCTATTCGTATGATTCCTTCCTTCAAAAGGAAATTATTCTCCAAGTTAGCATAATGTGGCCTACAATTGTCATCCATTAACATGAAGTCATATCCAATTGCTGCAGCATAAGGGAATACATTAGGTCTCAGGATCTCATACCTATATGAGTGACCGGTCAGAGCTCCATTTCGAATGATATGGCGATCGGTGCACCCATCAATGGAATATCAGCATAGACCATAACTCTCCCACCGCCAAATCTTACATCTCCGTGCACGAGCGTTGGATTGTTTCTAGTGCAGCGTTCCCACCAGATGAAATTATACCTATTATCAGGATGCACAGAAAAATGGGACTCGTCAGAGGAAGGAATATAACGCTATTTATTTCTCCTCCAGTTCACCTGTTCTGTTGCGCACTTCCTATAGGCACGATGGTGATTTGCTGCTAACGTAAGACACACCATTGGTCGGCAAGCATACACACTTCTAGCGTGAATGTGGTTTCGGACAGTTCTTGACGAAACTGTGGTGCCAGTAGCAGAGCGAAGGTGTTCTTGAGGACCAGTGGCATTCATATTACTGTGTCTTCGAGCCGTTACCTGTAAATAACGATCTTCATTGGGTGATGTTGCACGTCTACGCCCTGCCCTGATCTTCGGCCTGCACGTTGTTTCGATGAGTGCGATGTCGCGCTTACTGATTGTCAATCATTCTTTTCCACTTTGTCTCAGCTTAAGTTGTAAGCCAAACTGTTCCAGATCCTGTAAATCCCACTTTGTGAAACTCCAATGGCTTTTACTACTTTGGCTTGTGCTTGGCCCCCCTTTCACCTGCCAACAACTCCCCAAGTTTATGATTCGGTTAAATGACTTCGTTGCGGCATCTCACTCATCGAAACAACGCGCTTTCAGAATGTCGATCATTCTTTTCCGCTTTGTCTCATCTTAAGTTGTAAGCCAAATCAAATTTGCTGCTGCTAAAGCATCGTTTTTGACATCAAACTCTAAACTTGCATGCTGCCAAGCTTTAAATTTGTATTTGTCTCTCTCTTCTTCCATTTTATGCAACAAAAAAATGCTTATATTATTTCTTATTGTAAGCCTTGTATGAAATAATTGTTATTTTATACAAGATTTACAATATCTTTTAACTGTTTTGAGCAGCA
Organism: Parasteatoda tepidariorum; assembly: GCF_982258835.1. NCBI lineage: Eukaryota > Metazoa > Arthropoda > Arachnida > Araneae > Theridiidae > Parasteatoda > Parasteatoda tepidariorum. The sequence goes on along the minus strand of NC_141760.1, from coordinate 23,983,251 downwards.
TATTTATTTTTTGTTTTTTGCTTGATATATTTGTTTATCTTTTCGTATATATTTTTTACTTAATGTGTTCTAATTTCGTTTAAATTTTTTTGAGTAAATGTTTTTTACTTGAAAGCAAAGGGAATATAATGATTTAAATTATAAATATTATAATAAATTCAAAGTGGTGAACATAAGAAATTTCATCAGTTCAATTAAGCAAACTCACAAGCTCATTTAAGTTTTTTGAGTGCTCCTCACACTATTGTATTGATATATTTTGCTTTGGCTATATTAATACAATATTGGAAAGAAATTTTTTGTGTGGATATAATCGTGTGAGCTAATGAAGCAATTATATCTTTTCTTTGTTTTGTTTTCCGGATTTGAAATTTTTTTTTTTTAGGCATCAAAAATTATATTTTTTTAAATACTTTCGAAAAATATTTTTAATAATTTTCTTCCCTTGTCATTATTTTTTATTATTTTTCATATTTTCTCAATTTTTCAGCTTATTTTATGAGTTCTATATACTTGCAGCTTATGCGCCGTTAATAAAACTTATTAATTTTCTTCGTTTTTCTGGAAAATCTTTTGAAAGGCTAAATTGATCGTCATCAAAATTACGTAACGTAATTTATGTTTCAACTGATTACTTTGTCATGACTTTGAAATCCTTCTTATTTTCATGGGAAACCAATTAAGTCGGATAAAAGAATTTATTTAAATCCTCATTTATTTCCTCGTTTTAAACTATTATCTTAAAAGGAAATAAAAGTTTAAGAAAACAGATGTGGACTACTGTATTTAAAAATAAGTATTTCAATTAATTTATTTTCCCTAAAAATAAGAACTAACTTGTCCCTAGAAATCAATGTAGGTGTTTTGCTAAAAGTATAAATAAGAATCAGAAAAAACAGCGATCGATTGGGCTCTTAATTGAAAAGTATTTGCAAGCGTTAAATGAATTTATAACGGATACTTTATGTTTTTAAACTTAAAAAATTAAAAATGTGATGGTTTTAATTTGTTACACAACTGAAAATAATGAGTTTCACAATATTCAATTAATAAATTTATCCATACTTTTGCTTATCTTCTTAAATTTTTTTGCTTACGCATTAAGCGAAGCTGAAGGAAATACCGTCTTTAAATTTGCATAGATATTTTTTTTTAATTTTATTTATTCTTCAAAAAATATAAGGATAAAAATTTAAATATAATTTTACTAAAGACAAAGTACAATTTTAATGCTAAACTGAAATTAAATAAAATCAGTTGTTTCTTTAAACTTACTCACTAAATAGCTATACATTAAAATCATTTGATTTACTCTTTCATTTATTTTATTTTGTTATTTATTACCGATTGGAGAAATGGGTCTTGTTTTGGGTTTGATGGCTTGCGCATCTTATTTGAACACCATCACCCTTTTCAACTGTGTTCAAGAGTAATAGTAAACATTGTGCATGAGTCGTCAGGGAATGCGTTGCTGTGGCGACAGCTGTTGTTTGATAATTTTTTTAGAAATTTTTTTTTGATGTTTCTGTAGTTTGTTTTTCATTAAAACAATTTTTGTGATCGAAGATTCTGCGTTTGAAAATTGTATAAAAAATGTTTCATTTCTTTTGCTGTTTAAAGTAAATATTTATTGACCTTAAAACTAAATATTGACTTTGAGCAAAGTTGAAATAATTAGAAATTTAGGATTTTGCCACATTTTTGGCTCACAATCAGAATTTTTCAATTCTGTACCACCTACTTTTGACGATGCAATAAAATGTTATTTACGTGTTACTCGTAGTATGACCGAAAATATTGTTTGCTTTCTGAGAGAGATCCTAGTGTTTTCAATATCAGTCAAATCATAGCTGGAAAAATCTGAGAAATCTGGTTGAGCACATAATTCAAACAGTGTTTTATGACCGTGTTTTGCAACTCATTCATGATTATCTTCTTCTTCTTCTTTGTCAGCACAACAGCCCTTTGCAAGCCCTGTCTGCCTCAACAGCTGACAAATGTCAACGCCGTCCATGGCAACTCTCTTCCAATTTCTAACCCTTAGGGTTTTAATTTCAGTTTTGATGTCATCGAGCCATCTAGTAGGGGGTCGGTCTCTGGGACGTGACCCTTGCTCTTAAATTTGACGATTTTCATGGCTCTATTTTCAGGGTTTCTCCATATCTCGGCCTATTACTGCAGGTTATTTATATAATTTGGGGCTTCTTATAGAGTCGGTAGAGCCCAAAGTTATATCTGATTATCATCTGTTGCATCGGACTATCGAAGTTACATCAGACTATCGTGATTATCACAAGAAATATATATTTATTTAATTCGTTATCGTAAATATGAAAGAAACTGTAAGTTTGATTCGAGAGCAGAATAAACCGAAAGAAAAAAAAGATCTTGGAAGCCTGTAGATTTTGAAAAATGTGACTATAAAAGGGCGCAAAAGTTGCCGCCAAAGAATGTTCTTAATTTATCAAAAATCTCCCAGAAAAATTTGTATATGGCAAAGTTGATGAAACAGATACGCAAAGAAGAGTGAAAAATATTAAAAAGTGGAAAAACGAAATATATGGTCAATAAAAACAAAAGAATGGGCTAAGTCTATATAACTAGAGAAAAATTTGACAAAGTTTTCATAAATAATCAATCTCAATTTAGATGTAGATTTAAGCAGTCTGACAGAGAAGAAATGGAACAACAAGCAACCACTTTCTCGACTGCAGGAAACTAAATTCAACTGCCATCAATAGCAGGTGCTTGTGACAAATATCACACATCTGATAGATATGCTGATGCAGTAGCATCGGCAGTTTTAAAAGGCATTGTTATTATTACTGAAACTGAAAAATCTTAAATCTTTCAGAAAAGTCAGATTCGAAGAGTCAACGTAATCGTATTTCATTTTTCAGAAAATTTTAAACCTCAAAACATTTTGCAACAGGACTATACTTCGATGGGAGACACGATAAAACTCTTTATCAAGAAAAAGATGGCTAGAAATGCTACGGAAGAAACATTCATGTCTGATAAGAAAGCTTTAAAATTTCTTGAAATCAATTCTAATTGAAAGCAATGAATAAAAAGAATTAATTTCTATCACTCATTTTCATTTGGCTTTAAACGTAATGTTTCTATTATTTTAAACCTGACAAATCACATCATTTAAGGAAAACCATGTTTTCAACATTTTTGCCCAGTGAGATAATTTTACTACTTTTTTAAAAATAAGCCAATAGGGCAAAAGGATTAAAATTGGTTCCTTCTTAATAACTTTCGACCTTATAATCGGACTTTAATGTACTACCACTCAATCTTAAAAGTTTAAAAGCTGAACTTTACATATGCTAATTAATTAGAGAAGGCAATCTTTTAAGTTACGAAATCTGACTAAAAAAAGTACTTTCTCTGAAAAAATGTAAATTTTTTTCAACGCATCTGGATTTACGACCCCCAAAATAATGAAACCGCTATCGGATCCCAATAGTTTGATCAGAAAATTGGTTGACAGTTTGAACCCTTTAATATTAATTTAACTTTTTTGCGTATTTCGCCATATCTCGGGAACCTTTTAAGAACAATTATATATTTTCTTTCTTCGAAGATAATTCCATGCAAATGATTATATATGTTTTTATAATTATTTATTACTTTCTTTAATTTTATTTTATAAATATTAAAAACAAATCGAATTAAAAGGTATAAAAAGTTTTACACAATTTTAAAGAAAGTAATTTTAATGTCAAAATATAAAATTTGAACAAAATCTCTTAAATAGTGTTTGAGAAATTAAATTTTAAATGCACGACTTTTTTAAAAAATTTGATAACTCATGATGATCTATTATGCAAATTTTGTGAATTTCCGATAGTAAGATCAAAACTTGCTTTGGATGTTCTGTTTTTTTTTAACGTACTTCAAATGAGTTTACATTCTCCTTTTGTTCATTATTTCTGTTGATAATTCTAAATTTGCTAAAATTTCATGAGAGAATTTAACAATGTTGCTAATGCCGCATAAATATTCTTTGTAAATATTTTTTACTTTCTCTTATTCTTCTGTTGCCACAGTAACTTTTATTCACTTTACCTTCGGTTAAGAAATCTAGCCAAACACTGACTAGTTAAGAAATATCTGAGACATATATCTATTGTCTACTTAACTTTGCCAATAGGTTTCCGATTTTTAACAAAAGAAAAAAAAACAATAAAAATATAATTAAGTTCAATTCTCTATACCCTATTCCAAGCAGAGCAAATCATTTTCTTTTCTCCAACCAGTAAAAGATTTAAAGGGGGATTTTTATTTGAAATTTAAAATCAGGGAAAGTAACCCTGGTAGACGGTATTTCATTTGTTCATCATTGGCTATTGACTCTCCAGATATCCTTTTTGTTAGCATAATGTTTATTTTCACAAAGGACACACTTCATCAAAGACATTTTAAATTCAACATTGATATGGAAATCAATATAAATCCTTTCACTTACTCAGTCAATTCACTCTCACAAGTCCCATATCACGTTTTCACTGTGATTTTCATTCTATAAAATTCAATCGCGAGATATCAAAACCCATTTTAAAAACTGTTTGAAGGCAGGAAATGAATAAGAACAATTTTATTTTTTCTATGAAAAAAAATTAGATTTATCCGTTGAAAATTGAATACATTTTTGAAAATATTTAAATTATTTCTATACACGTCCGTTAAAATGATTTCATCCATTCTGGAAAGATTTTAATTTTTGAATGAACTTTTAGCTGTTTGAATGTTTATGAATGTTACGTGTCGATGATACAGGACTTTTTCGAAAAGTAACATTACATAGTTTTTCATAATTTATAAAATGTTTGGGATTACGATTACTAATGTTCAACTTCGTAACCTTGTAATTTTGAACCTAATTCAGTAGACAAGGGAACTATTGGATCTAGAATTCCGAGAAGTTTGCTTTCATGGCGGACTTTTTGATGGGATTAATCCTCTTTCGCTTTACATGTAGAAGAAAACCACGAAGACTTCCCACTGTCAGTCTAACGGCAATGGGACTATAGCCCAATGGGACTATAGCCATCCGCCTACCACTGAAGATATTTTTCGTCAGTACTGTTGTCGACGCGAGCCGGGTGGAGAAATCGTATCGACCAGCCATCGCTGGGATTCAAACCCGGGTCACCTTATTGGGAAGCGATTGCTCTAGACACTAAGCCGCCACCGCTCCAGCATTACATTTTATTTTATTTTATAACCATCGTTGACCAGCAGACCCAATTTTGGGATTACGGCTACTAATGTTCAACTCCGTAGCCTTGTAATTTTGAACCCAATCTAGAAGACAAGTGAGCTTCTGGATCAAGTATTGGGAAAACTTTGCCTTCGTGGCGGACTTATTGAAGGAACTAACCCGCATCTGCGTTGCATGCAGAGGAAAACCACAAAAACCTCTCACGATTAGCCTGATGGTAAGGGGACTCTTACACGTGATCCATCTACCACTGAAGATATTTTAAGTCTGCACTGTGGTTGGCGCAAGCCGGATGCGGAATTCGTATCGATTAGCCATCTAGAAGACAAGTGAGCTTCTGGATCAAGTATTGGGAAAACTTTGCCTTCGTGGCGGACTTATTGAAGGAACTAACCCGCATCTGCGTTGCATGCAGAGGAAAACCACAAAAACCTCTCACGATTAGCCTGATGGTAAGGGGACTCTTACACGTGATCCATCTACCACTGAAGACATTTTAAGTCTGCACTGTGGTTGGCGCAAGCCGGATGCGGAATTCGTATCGATTAGCCATCGCTGGGATTCGAACCCGGTTAATATCATAGGCAGACGAACACTCTATCCCCTGAGTCTCCACGGCTCCCAGCATTACATTTGAAGGTTGGAGAAAAAGCAATGTTTTATTGAACAATTTAATAGCACTGTTTAGCAACTTGAACTTTTAGTTCTCTTTGGGATATCAGCAATCCTTTAGCATTTTCCGATTTTCTTCACCAAATTTACATTTAGAATGTTCGCCTTCTAGTAGGACTCCCAGTAAATAAAAGTAACATTTTCAGAAGTCTTTTATTATTACTGTAATTATCATGATAGATGTATAAAGTATCTATTCTTATAAGAGATAGAGAAGCAAATAAATAAAGCTGAGTGGGGTAGAGTATAGGCTATAAAGTATTTTGTAATAAAATAATAAAAATTTCATGATTTTTACTTGAGTATAGAATAATTACAATAAAATCAGACATTTTATTTATTTCACACAAATATCTATTCGAATATCCTTATTCGACTTTTTATCTCACAAAGCTCGCTTTTTCCCAATTATTTTTCAGAAATGTCTTTGCCAAGTTTAAAAAGTCATTAAAAAGTTTCTTGGACTTATTTTATTAGTATTTTTGAAAAATAATTTTAAAGAAAAATATGACTTTTTTGCTGATAATTATCTAGATTTTAATAAATAAAAAGAAGTATTGCTTTAATGTTGAAAAAACTAGGGATTGTGCCATTGTTGTAATGAAAAAATATGGAACTATTTTACTAGAATAATAACTCTCATCGAATAAACGGTAAAGTTGAAAATTGAAGTCTCTTTCATAAAATAAAAAATTAAGACTTCCTTCTCTTTATAAAACTCGCCGTTTAATTGCTATTTGTGAAAAAGCTACTGCTTAAAAGTAAAATGTATGAAATAGTTCAAAAATTGATACACATAAAAAATATTCAAATACAAAGTCATAAATTAATATAAATAAAAAAATGAGTATATGTTTAAAAACTAATCATGCTCCTTTTTAAAATATTCTCCATTCTCGTGGCTGATGTTCTTCTCAATGTAATGCATTGCTCTGAAAGTAAAGGGAATAGCACATAATTAAAGCTTGAAATTCACGAGAAATATATTTTTTTTTAAATACAAAAAATTTTTAATGATAAAAAATTGAGAAAATAATTTTTAAAATGTCTCGCGTGTCGTGTCGGATAAAAATGTGTTAGTTGAAACTCAAAATACTCCGGAAAATTTAAGTTCGCAAAATGTTATTAAAATGTTATTCGCAAAATTTAGTTATCTCTTATTCACCCAAAAAATAAGCTGGAGACCAACCATGCCACTGAACAATGTATACATAGGCAAAGATCTACCCCATAAAAGTTATGGTGCCTCTCTAAAAAATATGCGGATCCGCCGAGGCACTGAAAACCACAGGTTTACACCATAACATGTCGACAACCCTAATTTAACTCTTCCATGATCTTGAAGAAATGGTGCCAGTTCTTCTCATATGTAAACGCATAGTTCAGTCTGAATGGAAATCGTCAGAAACAATAACATAAGCTCACTTTGCTCGTGCCTATGGTTGATGTTGCCTGCACAAGATAAGGTGGACTCTTTTGCAATGTGGAGGGTCAGACGGTATTAATGTCAATAAAACATGCAAGATTAATTTGACGTAATTTAGCTAATAACCATATATTGAAAAAGTTTATCTATCTCGTCTTCCTACTTTGACCATTAACCGATAAATGACGCTTAAATGATAAATAAAGCGCCAAGTATTGACGCTTATTTGGGTAAGATTGTTAAGAGGCATCGTAGGTTCCAAAATAATTTCCATGGAGGACAATAGTTGTCCTAGGCTGGTCGAGAAATACATTGAAGTTTACGATATTTAAGAGATAGAGAGGCTTGTCAAATGCCCAGACCTGAGTCTTATTGAGTATTTCTGAGATGCTCTTCATTTCTTACTAAGAACTCTACTATGTTAAGAGCTGCCTAAGTTAGGGAATGCGGTTTATTGTATTAAGATCTTAGATTTATTAACCTAAAATATTTGGCAAACTCGATATTTGAAAGCCAAGTATGTGGAAATATAGCAGTTTGCTATTAAACCTGAATATTTTTTGGGGGTATTATATCATATTGAACTATCGAGAAATGGCATTTTTATGCATTCTTCGTCTAATTTGCTGCAATATCCCATTTTTACACCATTTTGAGATCGTGTCATTCACTTTTTTTCATACTTCAATATAGCTTCATGCAAAATTTTATTTGATTTGTTTCACTATTTCTTGAGTAGTCCTCAATTTGTTTGTTTCTGAACTTTGTGACAGTAGTGTAGATGATTTTCGTGACCAAAATATGTTAAATATTTTCTTTTTAAAACAATTTTTATATATTTTTTTAAAAAAAAAAATATTGCCAAAACTGTCTAAAGTCAAAAGATAAGGAACGTCTCAGTTGAAATTTTTGTCATATATTCATTTCATTTGCATAAAAAATTGAATTTTCTCTTTCAATGATCATGCGAAATCTACGGAATTATTTAAAGCTTGCTATACGTAAAAAAATATTTACGCTATAAATCTGAAGGGTTTGTCTTAAGGAATTTTGTTCAGTTAAATTTTCAACAGTACTTCATATGTTCAGAAATAAAGCAACGCTTTCATATAGAAACCTCAATATTCCATTGCCAATTATGAAAAATGTTTTTGCTCAAATGCAAAGTGTATGGAACAATATCAAAGACTGACATGTTTAAAAAATATCCCAGTCAAAATAAGTTCTATGATTAAATCCTGCAAAATTAAATGTTTTGAGTGTTCTTTATAAATGTGTACGTTTCCCTGTGTAAAACAAAATGTAGTAAAAAAAAATTGTAAATGGGATTGTTTATCTTATTCAACAATGGTGGAACGTCTCATGATAAGTTAAAAGTTATAAGTATTAAAAGCTTGAAGTGTTGTATGTGATTCGAAAGGTACCTGGTTCAATTCAGTGATTCGACTTGACATATTCCGTAAATGAAATCTTAGACTATTTCCTGATTTACTTTCGTGACGATTAATATGCAAGTCATGATACAATTGAAGTATGGTTTATTCATTTTTATTTTGTTTGAAAATCATATTTTTAAGACCAGGGACTGTCAAAGAGTAAAAAAATTACCTTTTCAGTTGAATTGTACGTTTTTTCGCGTTTATTTTTGAAATAGAATTTTTTTTCTATCTTTCGGGGCCTGAAATCAAAAAGAGAATTCATCTAACAATAAAATTTATATGCCATGTTTGATAAATGTAGGTTTAGAAGGAGATTATCAGCTTGTGTGAGTAATTACTTTTCCAATACACAAAGGAAATAGAGAAGAATAGACTGTAATAAAAGATTTTTATTCTGAAAAATGAAGTATCCGTCGACCATGAAACATTTTAAAAGTTATATTTAGATAAATGTCTTTCCCTTATAAGCGAAAATTTCAAAATTACAATTAAAGAAAATTCAGATGTTTAATGCAAACTTTAGTCTTCTAATATTAAGCATGACAAGGAGCCCGAAATTTCAATGAATATACATTTGTTTTCATTCGGATTTTTTTTCCTATTTAATTTAAGAGGAGTTTATTGTTGTTAGTGTGGAAAAAAGGAACCTTCATGATTCAAAAATATAAGCTATAGTTTTTGTTTTAATTATCGTTAACCCAATGCTATTTCTGATCATGCTGAAAAATGCTTCGTTAATTTAAAAAAAGTGTCATAAAATACATTTCCTTATAGTTATCTGTTTCAATATTTCTAAGGAGCAAAAGGAAGCAGAAAAATATCTGACTTTTTTGAAATTCAGTTTCTCAGGAACTTTCTAACCGATTTTGTACGAATTTTGTGCTTTGCCATGTAAAGTTATATTCCTTAAAATGATGCAAAAAGTGTATACCTTACAATTCAAAATTTTTTTCGACCATTATTAAATAAAGTATACAAAAATAATAAATAATTACGAGAAATTATTTTTTGCATGGAATTGTTTTTGGATAAACGAATTTGGTAATTGTGTGCAATTTGTTTTAAATTCGTTTAAAAAGTTCTCGAGATATAAAAAGTAAAATTAACATTAAGTTGTCCAAACTTTGGACCACTCTCCTGACTAAACAATTGGGACCATATTTCCCAGATCGGAGCTACCCCTTACACTTCGGGAGTCAGAAATCCGAATCGGTATATTTGTTCCGAAAAAGTAGGTTTTGTGTCTGATTTTTTAATTTAAATTATCGTTTGAACTTGATTAACATATTTGATACTATTATATTATATAACCCTTCGAGCCATTAAGATTGAGTCATAAAATGTCAATATCCAATCATTAGATCAAAAATTATTCAGGGTGCTCAGTTTTTTTTGGCACTCTGTACAGTATAAGTTTAGGGCATTAATTTTGAAACCTTAGACAAATGACGCAATTAACCTATTTTAAATGAACTATGTTTATTCAAAAATAATTGCTTACGCATTTATGTGTCCTTAATGCTATTATTGTGCTTAATTCTTTGGTAAGGATACTAATAATATTATTTCTAATAAGGTATTGAAAAAAATAAATATGCATTACCATTTCTTACATTGTTGAAACTATTAAAAAATTATAATTTCATGAAATAAGCATAGCAAATTTGATCATAGTTTGCATTTGAGTTTATAAACTGAAATAACTTGCATAAAAATACGTCAAACTTTTACAATAATTTAAATCCATTAACGACGTTACGTGAAAATTTTCAATTAGTTTTATCTATATGTATTTGATATGCATACTCTACAAGAACCATAATCTTAGTGCAAAAGAATAAAGTTTTAACAAAAAGTATTTGAATTCATGTGTTTTTCTATTAATATTCTGAAGTAAGTTTTGCCATATGTTTTTGTTCCTTTTCTAAAAAGTATGTTTTTACAGAACATGACATAACAGCATCTATACCCGTAAAAATTTTTTTAGCAATCATCTTTTGGCCCTGAGATAGGATTGCTAAACCCTGTTTTTAATTTTTATGCGCTCTCTTACTTAAATAGTAATTATTTTTCGCAAACATAATATTAGTCAATTTCTCCATTCGGAGCAGGTTCCATGTCTGCTGAAAATTCATTTATTCAGAATTGTTATTTATGTATAATGTTATTTGCAAGAGAAATAATGTTATACATATCTACTATTAATATAATTATTAATAGGGTCGCTGCGCATGCGCGTGAGCATACGAGAATGCAAAGTAAGAGAGCTATATGTATCAGTGAATTGCTTGCTGTAGATAAAACATTCTTAACATCTAAAACGGTTTGAACTATTTTCGGAGAAGAATCTGTCTTTTGCCTTTGTTCTGTGTTTGAAGAATCATCAAGCAAATTTCGCTGCAATTGTTCTCTGTTTTTCTCTAAATTGTTTAATATTAGGGGAGGAACAGTTGTCAAGTCTTTCTTTTCGCTACTTCGTGTTTCCTCTCCTATCTTCTCCGAAACTTGATTTTTCGATTCCTTTTTCATTCTTGGATAATCCTTACTTGAAAAAAGAGGCATTGGTTTTTCTCTTTCGACATTAATTGCAGAATCAACATCGAAAATATTTTCATCTACTTTAAATCCATTTTTTCCCAATGAATATCTAGTGTCAGATTTTAAATCATTAGCGGGTTCTTTTCCTTTGTGAGTCATTTTACTTCTTTGGATAAATTTGTACAACTCTTGAGTTCCTTCCCCTTTATGTTTTAATTCATCTTCATTTGGCGAGCCTTCGTTTTCATTAAAATTATGCAATGTCGTGATTGGACTGAACAAATGCTGCATCTTTTGCTTTTGATTGACTTGGGACAAAACATTTGCGACTGGCTTGATTTCATGTTGCGTCTCTTGTATTTGATTGAAATTAGCTAAAACATTTGTGACAGGCTTGAACTCACGCTGCGTATCTTGTATTTGATTGAAATCATCTAAAATATTTGCGACTGGCTTGAACTCACGCTGCGTATCATGCATTTGATTAAAATTATGTAAAACATTTGTGACTGGCTTGAACTCACGTTGCGTATCTTGTATTTGATTGAAATTAGGTAAAACATTTGTGACTGGCTTGAACTCATGTTTCGTCTCTGGTATTTGATTGAAATTAGCTAAAGCATTTGTATATGGCTTGAACTCATGTTGTGACTCTTGTTTTTGATTGAAATGGGCTGAAACTTTTCCAACTGGTTTGAACTCATGCAATATGTCCTGTTTTTGATTGGCATGTGCTAAAATATACGCGATTGGATTCTGCAATGTTTTTTTCTGATTTTCGGCTAACTCTGGAAAGAATGTCCAATCCTGAACGTAAGTGAATACTGGGGAGAAAAAAACATGAAAGAATATTAAATACACTATTACATGGTTTACAATCATCATCAAAAGGAAAATTTTGCCGGAAAAAGAAGACTTTCATTTATATAAATCATCATTCTTTCTTTCACATCTTTCACATCTTTTCTCACATCTTTCATTCATAATAAATTTACTTTGAAAAAGCAGAGGAGTTTTTATCATATTGTCATAATCTAATAATTAATTAAAAAATCTCCAAAATATTGTTTTGTTAGGATACAAGACTAGCAACAACAATATTTCGAATTGCAACAATGTACGACACGTAAAATCATTACTTTCCCACTTATACTAACGATTTTAGTCCTTTATTTATAAAGTTTGCATTTAATGTTGAGAGATTTTTTTTAACTGCATTTTCTTTAACTGTATTATTTGCAATTTTTAAATTTAACTTTAAAAAATAAGCTCCGTATGTCATTTTAGGTACGTTGCAATATATATGTCTTTATCATTGTTATTTTAAACAATTGCATTGTAATTGTTGAAATGAAATAGATTTAAATTTCTATTCTGAACAAAATGGTATTTTTTTATATTTTGTGTATATAGAAAAAGTCATTTTAGACAGTATTTTTTATAAGTTTCCAAACGTGAAATACATTCTGAGCTTTGAGCGAACATAAATACCCTAAATTTACTTCAAAACATTAATTTTCAATCATGAATAAATATAAAATTTAATAAAGTTTTTTTACAATAACTGAATATAGATTAATATTAGTTAACAGGGATTAACTAAATATCTAAGTCAGTTGTCATAAATTTTCTTTTACTATCTTTTAAAATTTTTTGCCTCCTTTAGAAATAGCTTTTTAACAAAGAATATAATTTCAATACAGTTATAAAAATTAATTTTTTTACTATTAAATTAATCATTATACTATTTATTGTTACAAATTTCCATATACTTTGATTTACATTTTGAAATTATAAATCTGATATTTTTGTTATTGATAAAACACTTATTAAAATGAACTTGAACGTCTGAACATCATGTTGCGATTAAAAGATATTCTATTAAATTTTATGTTTACAAAATATGTTAAATAAAAATGTTTTTAAAATTTATATGTGGTATATTTTTACTAAAGTTTTTCGCTACTAAATTTTTCTTAATTATTTCCAACCTAATAAAAATTGTCTTTTGTTGAAATTGACGATTTATTTTGCTCTTTTAAATTCGTTCAGTTATTTTGTGTTGCCCATTAAATTTATACGATTATAAAATGGAGTTTTGATTTATAAAGGAGTCAAATTAAAACTATTTTAATAAAATATCATATTAAATTAACAACTCACTTCAAGGATTAAATTTAGAATTAAGTTTACATTTCCCGCTTGAATTATTTTAGTATTTTTCAGTTTTATCATGTTATAGGCGTTTTAAAGTTGCTCAGATTAGATATTCAAGGCATCTGACATTGAAAAAACATAACTGATACTAAAGATTATTATCGCGTGTGTGTGATAATGTAGTACCTCTTTAATGAAAATATGTTTTTCTTATTCTTGACCTTAAGCTGTAAACGTCATAAGAATCAAAATAAAACTTTTAATCATGTTTGTAATTATTTTCATTGAAACCAAACTAAAATAAGAACAATGAATTGTCAGTCAACTCATTGAATATAAATAGCGCTATCAGCTCATTTGCATACATGATTTTTTTTAAAAATATATTTATAAATTACATGATTCAAGTAACTAAGTCATTGTAAATCTCATAACAAAATTTTTGTGCATAAAACCATATTTAATTTAAACAGGATGGTGTTTAATTAAAATATTCATCTTGGTTATTAATATATTAAACAAGGCAATTATTTTCTCTCGTGTAAAATATTCTTAAAAGATTTTTAATGAGGAATAAAAAGGACGAGGTTATCATCATGGCTAATTTAATGAACTCTCACTTGCATTTCTTTTTTGAATTAATTACAAACCTTTGTAAACATTTTAATTATGACACTGTTTTATTAATGGACCCTTATTAATATTGATTTTAGTAAAATTATTTCTTTTAAAACTTATGATTTTACGCTCTGGATTTATTATTTTGAATTGTAAGAAAAATTGAGTACTGGGAATATGCTTATTAAAAATTAAAATGTGTGAAGAAAATTGTTTTGGTCTAAAATTTTTTTAAATAGATTATTAAGAAAATTACGCAAAATAATACCTATTTTTAAAGCAATATTTTAATTACAAAATATAAGAAAAACCAGATATTAAGATTTTTCTTGTTTTGATTTTACCATTATTTTTTATTGGAATTTTTTTATTAGATATATTTTTTATTGGAGTTTTATTTTCCTTTTACCATAAAATCCTTTTTACCGTATAATTTTGCGAAACAAAAAAATCTGATATATAGTAATTTTTATATAGTAATTTTTATACAGTAATATTTACTGTAAAATTCACCGTAGTAGCAAACATCCCATGATACGCTAATTAAAATTAAAACCACACCGCTGTCCGAAAGTTAAGTACGATTCGCTAATGTAATATATGTAACAATATAAAAAATATGTAACAATATGATTAACTTTGAGGCACAAGTATATTTAACAGCTTTTATCTTTTTCCAGTCACATTAATAAGATTTTGTTAATAAGAAATAGCCGTTTCGATTTTCCAGATAATTGGCATCTCAGGAAGTATTCATGGCAGAAATATTTCATGATAATTTCGATAATAAGCATGCGAAATTCACAGCTTGGGAAAAGTGCTTGTGATTCGAGTACATTAATTGATATTTAGAGTGCATCTGATAAATATTTCAAAATTTATAAAATTATCGGAAAGTAATTTAAGCTATTTAATTATCGATAGGTAAATTAAGCTTTCAACGTATCTGAAAAAGTCATTCAACACAATTCAATTATGAAACTGTGACAACTTATCAAAGTTGATTATTTAGTAAAATTCATAGTTTGGGACTAAAATGAATGGAATTTGGATAATAATACTTCAAATTTGGTAATATAGAAACATAAAAGGCAAACGTAACGAAGGCGAACCTGTCGTATTCTCGAGGGAGTATTATGAGGAGGGCTACTGTGGCTATAGACCCAGGTCCCCAAATTTTCAGGACTTTTGTTAAAAGTTTGTGAAACTATCATACATATATATATATATATATATATATATATATATATATATATATATATATATATATATATATATATATATATATATATATATATATCGTAAAAGATGGAAAGATATCACGAATTAAATTTCTGACTGGTGTGTTAAATCTTTTATATTGTTGTTTTGAAAGTATATTTGTATAATTCGATAACGAAATAAAACAGAATTATAAGCAGTCGTGGATGAATACTTAAATCTTTATGGAGATCCTTACTGCAATGGTCTTTTCTCAACTTGCCACGGAGTATAGTTTGTTTATGTTTTGCATTGCTTAGCGACTGAACGTCTCTGAATACGTATTAAGAGAATTCATATTTGACGGGTTACACTTACTCGAAATATTATGGAAAGAATATTTGCGAACATAAACAAATGAAACGTTTCAACAGCCTATCAGGATTGACAGACTGGCCGACATCTCTGGCATTTATCTAATTGCCTTAAAATGAAAGAATTTCTCACTAAGCAAGATGAAATTTTTTGAATGTGTACACATTACCCACATTTGTTTAGAGCAATCAACTTACACGTTTAATGGTAGACGTGATTGATTGATTGATTTATCACGTGATTGATTACTTAGCTTTGAGTTATCCTCTCGGCCCCTTTTTAAGTGACCTTTCAATGCACTACTTCGCAGTAAAATTTTTGATTTTTCATTATTTTCCTTTTTGTGGACACTTTATTGACATTTGTTTCACAATAATGAGCAATGCTTTCATTAATTGCGCTCTTAACATTATGAACAGTTTAGATCCCTTCCTTTACTTAACGTTAGAACAAGAAAATAATAAGTATTTGTTTCCTAAACATTTTTATTATTCGTAATTCTGGTGAATTTTTCACTAATGTTTATTGGAAACCGTTTTAGATTTCATTCCCACCTCATACATAAGCTTTTATTTAATATATAACCTCTAATTAACTAATCGTAGCAATTTACATCTTCACTTACCATGCTTTTAAATTTCCAGACTCCACTATCTTAAAGCTATCGCTGTTGACCGCAGACACCATTCAAATATTATTTATCAATTCGATTAAGAGAAAATCACTTTTTAATATAATCTCAAATTTAAAATATTTTCTTTGTCGTATTTTAATTGTCGTTTTATCTTAAAAAATACATTGTGATAACATATTTAATAAATTTATTGCTTTAAGGTGTGAGACCGATGTCTTCAAAAATAATTGTTAAAACTAGGAAAAAAATATTAAATAAGGCAAGAAATATTAGGTAAAAATATTTTTCCGACTGAGAGATAATGAATTCACTGTCCTCGGACTCAATATCTGAATACATTATAAATATTTTGACGGTAACTCTAATGAAAGCGAAATTACAGTAAGTACAAAATGATTTTGATCTCTTGATTTGACTTGATAAGATTTTTAATAGAGTACCTGTCCGCGAAGCGGGCATCTCACTCCTTCACCTGGTCTGTTAAAATGAATGAGACTATTGGCATTGGTAAATAAGAGATTCGTGATTCGAGTGGTGGCAGTGAAGCCTCTGTAGTAATACAGTCATATACACTGAGTGGCCAAATTATTATGACCATCTCAGAGTTTCATGCAAATGAGTTATTGCGTCACAGCGCTCCCGCTAGAGGGCAAGATAACTATAACACGGGAATGCTGGACAAGTGAGTCATCAGTTATACTGTGTTGATTGCTCAGATATGGGAAAGAAAAGTGATTTAACTGAATTTCAACGTGGAATGATTGTGGGTGCGAGATGTGTCGGAACGAGCATCAGCAAAACGGCTGCACTTGTGAAATGTTCTAGAGCAGCAGTTGTTAATGTGTACAAAGAATGGACAATCAAGCAAAAAACCGGGTCTCAACGTCAGACTTGTGATCGTCACAGGGTACTGAATGCTCGATTAGAGAGAAGGCTGGCCAGGGTTGTGCAGCGCAACAAGAGAGCAACAGTGCGACAAATTGCAAGTGATCTTAATCAAGGAGCAACTGTGAACGTCTCTGAACGGACTGTTCGACGCACATTGCGCCATATAGGGTATGGAAGCAGACGACTGAAGGGGTGGTCATAATAATTTGGCCACTCAGTGTATGAGTTAGAGTTAAATAAAGAGCTGAGGATAACTTCATAGTCTGATAATATGGGGTAAATACTGGGGAAGTCAATGGTAGATGTAATTATAAATCTATACAACATTATATACAAGTAATAGTAATATAGTTATTTACATTATATACAAAATGTGTATCTCTGCTAAAACGATGACTCGGTCGTCCCGGTGCTCGACCGCTCGTGCCGGGTTGTTCATTGTACTAATTTACCCAGATGGGACCCTACAGGGTTGCTCCTTCCCCGGGTTCGCTGTAGGCTTAGTGTAATAACTGTGTTTGGTTGTGTATTGTAAATTATTAAAGCTGATAGAGGGGCTATCTGTTTGTCTTGTTAAATTTGCTTGAGAGGACACCGTCCGAGAGAAAGAAGTTCGTAATCGGGTTATGATTTCTAGCGTCTGGTATTAACTATTTATCTAGGATTATGTTAAAATCTGCTGTGCTTGAATTTAGGACATCTCCATAGAAGCTTGCATTAAGTTTGCAGATAAATTCATATGCTGCGTCTAACTTTAGCGCTTTTCTTGGAGTGTCGTTTTTTAATGCAGAGCAGAGACCCCGTCATTCTTCTAATGATTTTATTTTGCACCGCATTTATTCTTTTTATTTGGGTAGTTGTGATGCAATTCCATGCAGGGCCAGCATATGTAATGATTGGCCTTACATGTGTAATGTATAAGAGCCTTTTGAGGTTTAAGGGCAAATTAGAGTTATGTTTTAATATCGGACTTAAGCTCGAGTAGGCTGCCATGACTCTGTTGGAAACTTTCTCTGTATGATTATTCCAGGTAAGTTTGTTATTCAGTGTAAGTCCTAGATAGTCAGCTTTAGTAATTCTAGGAATAATTTTATTGAATAATATAACGTTATCTGATATTGGTTTACTTTTCTTTTTCCTTCTGATTACTAGTAGCTGCGAGTTTGATTTAAATTTAAGGGGGGGGGGAATTTCACTGAAAAAAATTGTGATGAAAGTGAGACTAGTTACGCCATCTTTTAGCAATATTAAAAAATACAAAAATAATCACGGGGACTTAAAGAGACGTATAGGAAGCGACGAATTCAATTTCGATAATGCAATTTTTCTCTTAGTCGCTGACCATGCCGGCACAAAAATGCCGAACGTATGAGATGTGACGTCGACAGAGAAGGGGTTAGTTATTTGATTGTTGTACCCTGTTATTACTGAGTCAGTTTTCAAATTACTGTTACTAAAAGTTTCAATAAAATTGACTTTATAATCGTTCCCCTCCGGGGAAAAATATTTCGTCAACCTTTAAAATTTCTATTCCTGATATTAATCGCTATAATATTTATCGAAATTTTTATCGATTTGGTCTTGCATATAATGAAAAAAACTGCATTTAACTTGAAAGATGTGTTCAAAATCAAAATATTAAATGATCTTTCATCGCTTGAATTCAATTCATAGGTTTTCTTCTGTTAAAATCATTTAACATTGCTCTTCAGCAAATGACCTTGACTTTTCGGAAGCAGTTCACATTTTTTAAATTATAATAATTTAAAGATAGTTCTAGCATTCTATACTATTCTTTTGTTTGGAAATCTATTTTAATTTCATTTCTACATCTTGAACTACTGAGGTTTTTACTCATCTCCCCCTGCATTCTTGTTTGTCTTTTACGGTTCTTGTGCACTCTTCTCTTTGCACTCTTCTAACTTGTTACTTCGTATTTTCTTCTGCCATTCAGTGTCTTCAAAACTGAGCATGAATCTCATTTTTAAAATCTAAACTATAGTATCTAAACTATAGTAGTTGCTCATTGTTATGATTTGCTCACTTGTTAGCTTTATACATGAGTAGTTCTATCTTCACGTAAAAATCATCACTTACTTTAAAAATAAATTTCGTTCCAGAGCAATCAGTACACGCGTCGCCATTGCACGTGTTGCTATGGTGACAGCTATTGTTTAATTATTTTAAAACAATCTTTAAATTTTTATTTCATTTTTATTATTCATTGCGATTTTGTGAGTTTAGTCCTCTGATGTTGGACAATATCATGCGACTTATTATTAAAGTTGGGGATAAAAGGAATTTCATACCTTGAGCGATATTTTCCTTTCTTTCACTTATTCACAATCCAGAATCAACATTGTTATAAATTTTTCAGGAGAAATGGTTAAATAGCAATTTATTTATTTGTTACTTTACCATATTCCACAAAAACAGTCAAATAACTATAAAAACATTGATAAAAACTTTTATTGATAGCTTTTACCAAAACTTTTTAACAACCAGAATTCTATCAGCGCCAACTAGGCCCACCTTTTGAAACCATTTTGTTTCGCACAGCTGGGTTCATACTGTAACAGAAAAGACTAATTGGTGAATCTCATTATTTTTTATATTTTATTTTATAACCGTCGTTGAACAGCCGACGCAATTTTGGGTTTACGACTACTAATGTTCGACTCCGTAGCCTTGTAATTTTTCAACCAATCCAGAAGACAAGGAAACTCCTGGATCAGTATCCCCAGAGGTATTGATTTATTATGGGAACATGGAGGACTTTGCGACTCGGCAGATTTAACGTGCATCAGTCACCATTTACTACACGGGGAGTCTTCGGTTTACAGGGATCGACATGTGCCCAGCGCCCTACCAACCAGACTATCCCAGGCTCTTCATTCTCATTATTTGATTTTATTTTATAACCGTCGTTGAACAGCCGACCCAATTTTATGAGTTTACGACTACTAGTGCTCAACGCCATAGCCTTGTAATTTTGAACCCAATCCAGAAATCGAGGGAGCTCTTGGTTCGAGTATTGGGAGAAATTTGCCATCGTGGAGGATTTTTTGATGGAGCTAACCCGCATTTGCGTTACATGAAGGGGATAGAACATAAGAGAACCACTCACGGTTAGCCTGAGGGCAAAGGGACTCTAACCCATGATCCGTCTACCACTGATGATTTTTCACGTCATCACTGTGGTCGTTGCAAGCCGGTTGGGGAATACGTATCGACTGGGATTCGAACCCAGTTCGCCTCACTGGAAGACGAACGCTCTATCCCCTGAGCCATCGCGGCTCTCATTCTCATTATTGGCTTAACAGGGGCTCGAATCCCAGTGTTGATACAACAATATTTATTTCATTCCTTCAATGCATGAAGAGTTTCTTGTATCTTGCACTCTTCAATCGACCCTAAGCTATTATAATACAAAACTATCATTCACGCATAAATGGAGCTGCACCGACAGTGCTCCAATGTCCCTTAAAATTTATTTTAATGGTTTAGAAACCATGCTATCTGTAATGGTAAAAAAACGTATATTTTTGTATTCATGATTTTTTTTTAACTGTATCAGCTGTAAACAGTTTTGAAAGTAAAGAAATGTTCCTAACCATAAACTTAATGGTTAATTGGTTGGACAGACCGCTGCCGGTTATTTTACCGTAATTTTAGAATAAGAAGTCTAACTGTGTAGTTTACAGTACAAAACTTTATTAATATTTGTGATATTTTTTTAAATACATATTTCATAATTGAACTTGTTTCCAAATTTAAAATGTTATTCGAGGGTTATTTTTTAATTTGGAGCTCAGTTCTTTTAATTTCAAACTGAATTCGAAAATTTCGATTATCATTTATCATAGTTGATTCATCATTGCTGTATTAACGAGAATCTCTCGTTAATAATATTGGACAATCAGTTTTATTGACTGAAGCTTCCGGCCATATGGTGTAAGATTAATTTGTTGGCATTGATAATCTATAAATTAATTTATTGGTAGATTAATCTTATGCTATATTGATCAACTCATTAAACAAATTGCATGTAAGTGGTAAAGGCGTAAACACGTCATTAGTAAAGTTTTAAGCACATCGAACAAAAGTTTTAATGAATTTTCTGCATTGTGTGTTCTGCATTTAATATGTTTTAATGTGCTTATTGCATCTCAACACGAATTCATTATCTTAAATTGTCAAAAAATACTGACTATTGTTCTATAATTACTCTTGCTGTTAAAAATTCTTTGGATAACGGTTATTAAAGTACTAGTAAGTACAGCAGCATGATGTAAAAGCTGGGTTTTCGCAAGTTAAATATTTCATATGTCAAGTGTTTCGTAAGCTGTTATAAATCAATAAACTATTAAGCTAATATCTGCAACTCTTAAGAGCCATTTACCTTGTTTAATTTCCATTTACACGGTTTTCGTTTTTTTTCATAATTTTGCGAACGGTTTTATTTGAAATATAATAAGTTTCTCTCAGCGGAATGACTTACCCTAACTTCCAGCTAATGGTTGATTAAGTTACTCTTGTGTTTCTTTAGAATTGAGTTAAGTACCACATTTCGAAAACTCAGATCACTACAACGAACCTTTTTAAGATAATTCTTTTTAGATTGAAATCTTTTAATGCATTGTTCCGTTATTGATTGTTTTTTGTTCTCTTACTAAGTTAATGAATACTTAAGAAAAAGAAGTTTGTCAAAAAGAAGTACATAATTACGATAGTTTTATTTCTTTCTGTAGAAGTTGTGTTTTCTTCTTAATATGAGTTTGGTAAGAATTTAATTGTGATGTACAGTCATATAAGTTGCTTTCGAATATTTTTACATTTATATTTTATCCTTTCGAGAAAGAGAAAATAAATGGAAAGTTCTTTCCTTGTAGAAAATTTACAAGCCTGATGAACTATCTTTTCTTTTTGCAGCTGCTAGAGGAGTTTTTTTATGAATATAAAGAAAAGCATCATAGAAAAACAAAATAGCTTAAATGACTTAACTCTCTTTTAAATGATAGATACACTTATTGTTACATTTAAACTCAATAATATGTTTGTTGTAATAATATTTCATTTTAAAAATCCGCTGTGGCCAATAAATTACTAGTATTCAGAATGTTTTTCTCAAAGAAAAATGTTTGAAGAAAAATGTTGTTAGAAGTGTTGTTGGAATGTTTGAAAAAAAATGTTGAATGAAGAAAAATGTTGTCGGCACAATGAAGAAATTCTTTAATACTTCAGTCAGAGAAATAAATTTTAGATCTAGTACATGTCAATATAAAAACCTTATTAATATCACCTGGAAATGATTTATAATTTTTTCTAAAATGAGTGTCTTGTAATTATAAGTTTTTGCTTATTAAAATTTAAATTTATTTTCAAACACCTTTCTTAATAAATGAAACATTTAAGCAATTATTTTTCACTGCCAAATAGTAGAAGGATGTGAAATTATATTTATCAATCTTTCTTTTCTTCAATTGCTGGAACATTAGTATACATATGTTGTCCGTTATACACTTGCTATATTTTTGTAACACGTTTTGATGCTTTCGTTTTTCTCCAAATTGTTTAAATAAACGATATGTGTCATTGAATTGGTTAAATTAACTTTAACTTCATCAGAATTCATATCCAATAATTCACAATCGCTCTTTTCCTCAGCTTATACATTCAAAGGAATTTAAATATTTGATTTCTGGTCCATCATTTAAATAAACTGTAGATATGATATGAGGCCACGTAAGCTTTATCGGTGCGTTTTAAATACATTTACAGTGGTTTTGAAATGAATGATGTTCACTTATTTTATTTTGAGTGCTCTGCATTCATTGGAAAATACACAAATATCTGCTTGACCATGCGTAATACTGATCATCATCAAGCCTTTGGTCTCAAAATTGTGAAGTTTTATCTTCCATAATGTCGTTAATCAACAAAATCGTTTTCGAAAGAGTGTTTCATTTTACTATGCTACCATGAGAGTTGATAAATTTAATTTGCGTAATGAAATTATTGAGCAAGTAAATGCGAAGTTAGCTAAATAGGAAAGTATTGTGATATAAACATGAAATACAGATTAATACTGGTGGTACAGTGGCGCTCACGTACTTAAGGACTGTGTTTTCAAAATAAATGCGTCATTATATTGGATGAATATTATGTCTTGATCAAGATATCTATAATGACGAAGTCTACCTTAGTTAAACTTCAATCCTCAAATAATTCATTCGTGTTCACAAGTGTTTCATAAATGTTTAGTTAAAAAATATAGTATTTTGTCAAGTTTCTTATACTTAAGGACAGTTTGTCTAATCATGAGTTATTGAATGATTGCAATCAATTTATCGATCAATGTAAGTGTAATTTACTACATTATCTTTGTTTAATGCTTTAAAACATTATATTAATCTATTTTTTTCTTTTTTTAGTACAAATTTCAACATTATTAAGAGTAAAGGAAAAAAATGTTAGCAATGAACTGAGATGTCGAATAGATACTCTGAGAAAAGAAGGTTTAAGCATTAGAGAAATTGGTAGGCGGTTAAATTTATCAAAAACTGCAGTTTTCCAAGCATTGAAATCTATTCAAGTGACCAAAAGTATTGAAAAAGCATCCCGAAAACCACGTCCTCGCAAAACTACCGAACGAGAAGATCGAATTATTCATCGAATTTCTGAAGCTGATCGTCACAAAACCACCCCGGACATCAGAAAAGAATTCGCTGAATTAACAGGCAAGCACGTAAGCAATAATATTATCAAACGGCGTTTAAATGAGTTTCGGCTTATGGGTCGCGCATGTAAGAAAAAACCGTTGATGTCAAGGAAGAATATAGCAGCTCGATTAGCTTTTGAAAAAAGGCACCGAAACTGGACATCGGCTGACTGGAATCGAGTTATATTTACAGACGAATCGCAGTTCAACTCAGACGGCAAAAGTTATGTGAGGCGCCGAGTCGGTGAAGAATTTAATGTACGGTGTACAAGATCAACTGTAAAAGATCGAGGCGGCTCGGTGATGGTGTGGGGTGCCATGACACGTTCACGATGTGGTCCAATTCACAAAATCGAAGGCATCATGGATCAGCATGTGTATGTAGACATTATCAAGGCTGTTTTTCTGCCTTATTACAGGAAACTTCGCTCAAGAAAACCAATCATGCAAGACGATAATGATCCAAAGCACACGAGCAAAACTGCGAAGGCCTTCTTGTCAAGCAAGAAAATTGAGGTTTTGCAGTGGCCTTCCCAATCACCAGATCTCAACCCGATCGAGATGCTGTGGATAGATGTGGATAAATATGTGAAACGGCAAAAACCAAAAAATTTAGGTGTTTTATGGAAATGTGTCTAAGAAGGCTGGGCAGCTATACCTCCTGAGCGATGTCAAAGATTAGTAGATTCGATGCCTCGTAGATGTGAGGCAGTAATTGCCGAAAAAGGCTTACCGACTAAGTACTAGCTCCAAATCTTTATTTTTTGTTTAATTTTTCACATTGTTATTAATTTTATTAACAATTAAGAAATATTTATATTGTTGTCCTTAAGTATGCGGAATGCATATTTTTTCTAAAATTTTACATAATTTAAGTATAGCAGTTAGGTAAATGGTTTTCATTGGGAAAATATATTAAAAATAAGTTATTTGTTCCAATACATAATTATCAATTCAATAAACTTATGCGTGAACATTAAATTTTAGATTTTACTTTTCATAAAGACACGTCCTTGAGTACTTGAGCGCCACTGTATATTACGATATTTATATTCCAATAACATTTAGCTCTAGTAGACACAGTATCCAAACAATTCGTCATAATTTATTTTTATTTTTTATTAGTTAGAGGCTTTATCTTTACTCTTTTACATTAACACCTTAAGATAAGAAAAATACTAATACGCGTATTACACATTTCTAAATTTGTACATGCTTAAAGGAAACCAGTCTTACTTTTTATACAGTTACCTTTTAAATTTCAATTGCTTACAAAATCCTTGAAAATGCGACTTTATAAAACTATTATCAGTTCAATTGTGATGTATGGAAGGGGAACCTGTTTAATGACCAAAAAAGAAATGATTAAGGTTATTGGAGCATTAGACCGAACCTAGAAATTGAGAAAATCATAATAGGAAAAAATATTGTTCGCTTTATTAAATACCAGTGTCTCACATGGCTTGAACATATAGAGAGGAGAAACAATAATTACGGCTTGAAAATGACCATCAACTGGACACCTATGAGAACCAAGTCCAGAGGCCGTCCAAGTAAAATGTGAAAGGACGACGTTATTGACGACTTGGAAATAATGAAGAACCATAAGGGGAGGAAGAAGTCAAAACAGAGGGTTGTATGGAATAGAATTGTAGAACAAGCCAGGGTCCACCAAAGGCTGTAGAGCTATAGAAGAAGAAGAAATGTTGAAACTATAGAGTTATAATTATAATGCCCTTTTCTTCTAAAAATATTCGTTTTTTATATTGATTATAATACTATATATTTAAAATTATACATACGCTGTTAAAATTATAAGTAAATCGGTCGAAAAGCGATGAGCTTGTCGTATCTACAATTAAGAAATGTGCAAATGCAATTTAAGGATTGTGAATGCTTATTCTATCTTTACAAGCTTTAATGCAAATTGTGCTGTATCTTTCGTCAGTTAAGTTTGTTTCAACTTATGTGTTCAAATAAAAATTGTTTGATAAGTGTTGTCAAATATTTAAAAACAAAAAACGAAATCTATGTTCTTAAGATTGTACTGTGTAGTTTTCTTTTAATGTTTTACCATCAAAAAGGGGATTTGAATA
Organism: Parasteatoda tepidariorum; assembly: GCF_982258835.1. Lineage (NCBI taxonomy): Eukaryota > Metazoa > Arthropoda > Arachnida > Araneae > Theridiidae > Parasteatoda > Parasteatoda tepidariorum. The sequence goes on along the minus strand of NC_141760.1, from coordinate 23,957,254 downwards.
ATTTAAAGTTAGTTTTTAAGTTTAACTATAAATCACTATTATGTTCTTTACGATATACTTAACCATTAGTTTAACAAGTTGGAAAATGAACGAGACTTCTCAACAGGTGAGCAAATAATAGTTTTCTTCCTTTATTATTCACCAAATTTTGAAATATTGCTCGAAACTTTTGCTTTCGAATTTCATGAAGTACTTTAAGTGGTGTATAAAACATAGTAAAACAAAAAAACAGTTGTTTATTTTGCAATTAAGCATAGTTTGCATTCGGACTAATAAAGTTTTAAAGCAAATAGCATACATATTTTAAATTTTGATTAGTTTAAAAGTCACGTTAGGTCAAAAACTTTTTTCAAAAGATTTTCTTAAAAGTTAGGGAATCCAGGGAAATTGTTTAATATCTTGGAGAAAGAAATGCGATACGTAAATTTAAATAAAATGTTAAGAGTCTTTAAAGAATTTTTATCTATATAAATTATTTTAATTAAAATGATGCTTTTACAAATTTTTTCCAAAAAAAAAATTCTAAAAGGTTTAACTGAAGAAGGATAAAGGCTTATCTAAAGGTTTAAAAATATCTAAAAGGTTATTTAATTCCTTACTTTGAAGGATCTGCTATTTTTCATTCTGAAGATTTCTGTTTAAAAAAAAAGATTATTTTCTTTTCGCACTACTTAGAATTTAGGTCGAATTACGATAGAATTTTCATTGCAATTATTAAGTTTTTCAGCAGTTTACATGAATTGAAGAAGGAAATTTATGCCTTATGCGAGAACATTAAGAAACGCATAATTTGGATACAAATTGCTAAGTGTGAAAGGAAAAGGAGAGCAAAACAATAGCTTCATTTTTTGGAGAAACGTATTAAGGAAATAAATGCAGCTTTTGAAAAAAAATTGCGATAAAACCATTATAAAAACGTTTTTAGGTTTCTATTTCTTTTTAAATCTTCAATCAAATTTTATCACATGTTACGAAAGCATATTTATTGTTAATTTTACCAAAATCATTATCAAAGATTTTCCGTAAAAAAAACTGAGCTTTTGGTGTTCTCATAGAGCCAGAAACACGTTAAAATTTACTATATTTTAGTAGTTCGGCAGTACTTTTTCGATAGTTTATGAATTGCATCATTTCAGAAAGATATTTAAAGCAGATATTTATACATTTTGTATTAAAGTTAATTTCAGGATGTTTAAGCACTTAAAAAGTGAAAACACGTTTTACTATTTTTTGTAAAAATGACATTCTTAAAAAAAAAGTAAAATGCATGAGTCTATTAAGCGTTTAGTATGCGAAAGAAAATAACTGAGTTATTCACAAAAACATATAAAGAATAAAATAAGAACTTAATGTGTAGTTTTTGCACGAAGTTTTATGCAAATGCGTAACGCTCACACATCATAAATCTGAGTGAAAAGAAACACCTGCTGAGAAATTTTTTTAAAAAAAAAAGTCCAGTTTTATCATATTCAAAAGATTTTTATGTCTTGAACTCAGTTCATTGTTATTTAAATTTAACGTAAGTCAGTTAAACAAATTAAATAACGTTATTAAAATAATTAAGTTTAAAAAAATTGGAATATCTTTAAAAAATCATATATATATATATATATATATATATATATATATATATATATATATATATATATATATATATATATATATATATATATATATATATATATATATATATATATATATATATATATATATAATAATGCAGTCATTAGCCATCATACGTTATCAAGAAGGTTTACTTAAAGGTAGGCTGGTGGTTATAACAGTTCATATCCCTACTCCACAAGGGAGAGGGTGTGGAAAAGACTCCGGATGGTTCCGGCAGATATTTAATGGAACACGTTATTCAGCAAGAGACATGCGAAAACCATCGGTATCGCATTAAATACTTACAGATTTTGATGTAAACAGCTTCCAGTCGTACATACCTTGCAACTCTATGCATTATGGAAAATCCTTTAATTCTTCCTAATATGGAAATGAAAGAGGAACAAGATTCTAAAAATAACTCCTCCTTTGAAATATAAATCTAATCATAATTCAATGATATGTTTTCAGCCTTGAAGTCCCAAAGTAGATTTTTTACACCTATTCTTTACCAAAGACATTTTATGAAAACGAAAGAGTTTTAATGGTTTTATTAGCACAAAAGTATTTATAATTTTTGTATTACATCCCCCCCAAAAAAATTTTGGTAAGCCAAAATAAAAAAATTTAGAATGCTTTAAATTTCTAAAATTTAGGTTGGTACGACTGTTCCTTTTCCCTTCTACAAATAATATTTTTTCAATTATATGTAAAGAAACAACAACAATTATTTACAATGATAAAAATATTAGAAATATGATAATGCAATTTATCTGTTTAGTAACTAAACAGAAAGAATAATGAAACATGTTTATATAACTACTCTACTAAAATTTTAAAAATTTTTCTTACAAAAACATAAAATTTTTTTATGCAAATGAACTGGACAACATGTGCCATTTATTCAGAATTTAAGATTCTGTGTGGTTAAAGGGGTTATTTACTTGATGAAAGTCTGCATTCCCCGTTAAAATGGAGGAAAACAGAATTTCTTGAAGCAGAGGGAAATTGAGAGATCCAGATCGGACAATGCAAAAATAGTTCATAAAAATTTTCTCACTTTGTTGAGAAAAAAAGTTAAACTTTCATTGCCCTCACATCCAAATGATGTAGAGGTAAACATCTCCACTCGCGATTCGGATCTCCCCCCAAAAAGAGGTTTCACTTCTTCCGTTGAAGAATTTCTTTTGTTTTAGTCACATTCATGATTTAATTTCAACATTTGTGGGTTCTGATATTTCCTAAGCTTTGATACATGTACTTTTTCAAAATTTTGCTTACTTAAATTATTTATTTTATTTATTTTGTAATCAGTTTCTTGGTCATTCTTTCTTTTTCCTTTTATTTTCTGTTTTTGTTACCCTTTACATATTTTTTCATCGATATTAACCTGATAATGCACGCATCCATTACCTAGATCTATCTTCGAATCATTTGAACTTTTTGGACATTCTTTCTTTTTATATTTTCAATGTTTACTTTTACTGAAACATCTTTAACTTTTATTTTTTCGATGTTTACTTTTACTGAAACATCTTTAACTTTTATTTTTTCGATGTTTACTTTTACTGAAACATCTTTAACTTTTATTTTTTCACCATTTTTAACCTTAACATTTTGAGAATTTTTCTGTCTAATGTGAAAAGATAATTTGTCACTTTTAGAATTAGCAGAGATGATCAGTCTCTTACCAAATTGAGTAACAACTGGCCCGACACAGTCAAAAAACAAACAAAAACCTTTGCAAGTTTGCAACCCTACTAAAGCATATGGTAAATCAGTATCAAGTATAAAAAACTTAGCTGAGTTAAAAATTTCGCCTATCGTAATTAGGGAAATTCACAACTTTTGTTAAGTGTTAACTGTCCTTTTGTTTTGGTAACATATAAGTTTTCACATTTTATAAATAGGAATATTTAGTTTTGACCAAGTCCGAAAAAGTAAAAGAATTACAAATTTCTTTAAGTTCATTTGAAAACTCTTCATCGTTAGGTTCAAAAGAAAGTTCTGAAAAATTTAGAATTTTGCGTGGTTAAATTTAGAAAAATCATTTGGAAACAAAAGTTTAAATATTAACTTAAATTTGTTTGCCGTCACTAGTTTAATTGACGTTTGAGCCACATTTCCTTCAAAAACATTTTAAATGCACTATAAAAACAATATTATATCATAGTTTAAAAAAAAATATATATAAACACTGGAAATGCAATCAAATCATTAACAATATACTATTGAATTATTCATAATGAAAAGTTTAGACTAAGGCTCAAATCTAATTTCAATAAAATATGAACAACCTACTTTCCAACGTCAACCTTCATCAATTTCGTTGAAGAGAAAAAAAATATATTATAATTTAAAAAAAGCAATATAAATACAAGAAATGCACTCCAACATTGAACAAGATACATAATTGTCATAAATTAATTGATCATAAATTATTGATCATAAATATCATAATATAAATATCACCATATTGATCATAAATTAAATTTCATAATAACAATTTCAGACCACTATCTAATGTTAATAAAATATTTAATCATAACATCGAGAAACAAAAATAATGAGAGGGGAAAAAAGCACATATTTACAGTATACTCTCCTTTACTTTCGTCAACATTTTTCTTTTTGCCAACAACACTTCGACCTTCATTTTTGTGAAAAGAAGGAGAAAAAAAAAATCATTTTCTTATGAAAAGAACTTTTAATAAAGAAGCAAAATTTTTGCCGGCCTTTCAATACGCACACATTCACTTTTGTTTTCACAACTTGAGCACTAATAACTGTAGGGTCATCGGTCATTTCGATGGATTTGACACACATCAAATGGTTTCAGAGAAGGATGTGACGAGCTCGAGCCAACATCAGCATTCCAGCAGCGACGAGGGTACGGGTAGTTGAAAGCACGGGGTGTGGTTTCATCCTTCTTTCAACTTTTTCCAGGTGTCAGGGATGGGAACATTCGGCGATCCACTTTTTCTCCCGGCGTGTGTGATAGAATGGAAAACTTCCTTCCTTCAACTTTTTTTCACTGCCGATGAAGCAATTAACCCCCGGTGGGTGATGGGATGAGGAATAAAAATGCGTAAGTTTCCTCCGCAAGCAACTATGCTGCCGACTTATAATAACAGGGCTACATCCCTGTTATCATTGTTGTATTCAGCTTGAATAATGCAGTCATAAGCCACCATACGTTATCAAGAAGGTTTATTTAAAGGTAGGCTGGTGGTTATAACAGTTCACATCCCCTCTCCACAAAGGAGGGGTGTGGAAAAGACTCCGGATGGTTCCGGCAGATATTTTATGGAACACGTTATTCAGCGACATGCGAAAACCATCGATTTTACATGCGAAAACGATCGGTATCGCATTAAATACTTACAGATTTTGATGTAAACAGGTTCCAGTCGTACATACCTTGCAACTCTACGCATTATGGAAAATCCTTTAATGCTTCCTAATATGGAACTGAAAGAGGGACAAGATTCGAAAAATAACTCCTCCTTTGAAATATAAATCTAATTATAATTCAATGATATGTTTTCAGCCTTGAAGTCCCAAAATAGATTTTTTACACCTATTCTTTACCAAAGACATTTTATGAAAACCAAAGAGTTTTAATGGTTTTATTAATACAAAAGTATTTATAATTTTTGTATTACATATATATATACATAGATTATATGCACAGGGATGTAAAGCACTCTGTGCAAAAGTTTTAATAAATTAGTAACGAATTAAATAGTAAAACTTGTAAAATAAGGATGATTATGCCTACTCTTTATAAATGTCACTATATGATAGCTGCAAGTAAGTTGCATTTCATATGATACTTTGAATTTTCGATACGTAGTTGTAAAAAATTACTTAAAATGAAAAATGCTAAACTAAAAATAATTTGCAACTTGAAAATATTTTTTTGCAAAGAGGAGGAATATTTATATATATATATATATATATATATTTATATATATATATATATATATATATATATATATATATATATATATATATATATATATATATATATATATATATATATATATATATATATATATATATATATATATATATAAATGACTTAACCCACTAGCTGCTTAGCTTAGCAACTGGACAAAATGGGGAGAAAGGTTCTCCCCAATACACTATTTCCCTATCTAATAACCGGTTTTGCTATGAGGAGAAGACCGAAGGTTAAAATATGACTTTTTACGTCTATTCAGGTGTTATTAAACATATTTATTTTATTTTATTATCATTTTTTTACCATAAATGTCATTACCATACATGTAAGGTAATTTTACGTACTTGTATATCAATGATATTTATGTTTTTTTTTCTTCGTGTAGTGCTCTATTAAGACGAAAAAATATAAAAATATATAAGAGCATTTTTAAGAATTCCCGCAATCATAGCCTCTAGAAAAAAAAATAGTTGTTAGCATTTTAATTAATAATTAAAGCTTTAAACTTGGTCAAACGTTAAAAAAAATGCCTGGATGGAACCAACATTTTATGTCACTACTATCATAGAAAAACTGGTTTAATGCTATTTGTACTTAAAACTACATAGACCTTGGCCTACGTTTCAATTTCGTTTGAACAGCAATTAGCAATTTGTGATTGAAATGGCTTAATTACTTTACCGATACGAGTTTCTATATCTGCTGTTCTGTAATTTTAACAAAGTTCATCGTTGTTGTTTTAATCTTTAATTAATTTTTAAGTTTTTTTTTGAATATTTTTCTTTGTTTTATGCTCATCAATCTATATTTAACTTCTAACATATGTTGCTTCAGTAGAAAAATATTTTACACTAGAAATTTATAGAAACGATCTTCTTCTTAACAAATGAAAAAAAGCTGAAAATGAAAATCCAACATCTGAAAAACTTTATTGATAAAATGAAGATGAAATCGAAAATAATGCATTAATGCACCTCAAAAAGATGTGACTTCAATTTATTCGATATTTTATTAGTTAGAAAGCCATTGCTAATATTCATAATTTATTAGGACTTCAACTCCAAAATAACGCAACATAATTCTCAGTTTTTTCGTGTTTCATAATATTCATTTTATATTTACTTATAAAACGCTAAACAGTGTTGGCAAGATTGAAACTATTGCTCGAGCAGATAATTGCAATTATATTATAAATAGTTAACTAATGATTCATAATTAAATAATAAGTAAAAAAACAATCTAAATTTCTTTCCACAATGTTTCATTTTACAGTAAATTTTCTGCTTCGATAATCTTATTTGTTCATGTAATACAAGTTCGAAATTTTGCAATATATTCATTTAAATTAATTTTTTTAAAGTTTTCATTATTTATTTTTTTAAGATGAAAATATCAGTTATTAGTGATTAACTATTAGCGAACTATTATTAGCGATAAAAATATTAATTTTTTCTCAAACCAAGCGTTTATTTAAAATCCATATCAAGATAAGTTAATGTTATACATGTAATTCTTTTGATATCTATAAGACTTATCCCTGTTTTACAAAATCTACTATGCTCAAAGATATAAAAATAACATTAAGAACACTTTCTTTTGTATGGAACATGGCATAAGTTTGATAGATAAAAAAGCAATTTCACAGATCAGTAATCTTTTTCTTCTATTTATTTTCTTTTCTCCTTTGCACTGTGATTCAGAAATAATAATATATAAACAATATTACTTTCTTTTAAATTCAGTATTATTTATGCAGAATAAATATTGCTCTTAAATTTTAAAATTTATTTTAAAGCACTTAGCATTCGACAGAAATATTTTTAGTTAATTAAAATAATTTAAATAAAAGAGATGTATTAAATAAAGTTTCTTTAAACCAAATATTATAATTCGTTAACGTCATTGTGTCGAACGTTAATGTTCGTTAATGTCATAGAGTCAATGCCTCGAAATCTTAAATTTTGCAAACTGTTTTAGCACCTTTTATGTTACAAGCATTGTTTTTAGTTTATATTTATCTTTGTACGATTTGTTTAATTTTCACCGTGGAGAATTGACATTTCAAAAATTTTTTGCTTTTAGACTTTTGAAAAGTGTTACTAAGCTTTTAACTGAAAAATTTAATTTCAGACATAAAAATAGTTTTGGTTGTACATCAAAACGAAAGTAGATTTAAATCAAATACAAAACGAAAAATATTTTGTTAAAAATTTAACACAGTTGCGTTAATATTTTTTGTTACTTTAAATTAAGTTTTAAAAAATACAATAAATCCACAAATATAATAGTTTCCATACATATATAACTACTGGAAAATAAACTAAAAGTAATGCTAAACAAAACCCTTTAAGTTAATTTTTTTCCTGATTATTTAATTAGCTAGGCAAGTGAAAAACATTTTTGGAATCAATTAAAATTAGCTACACCTATAAATTACATTTAAAACATCATTAAAATGCGATAATTTTTTTGTAGCTTTTATGATTTTAATCGAAATGTTAAGGAAAAAGCTCGCGTGAAAATTACAGTAAAAACAAAAGTTTAAAAATTATATAACAATTAGTTTCTTTCATAATTTCTTTCATAAATTCTTTCATAAATTCTTTCATAATTTTGTATGTTTAAAACAAATTAAAATATCGTACGATTAATTTAATGTAGCAAGACAATGTTATCTTGCAGAAATGTAATTATTTGCTAATCTGCAAAGAATGGAATTTGCATCAATTTGAAAATATCAACTTCCTCGTATCAAGTTTGAAAAAGAAATCGTTTCTAACAAATGAATCCGAAGTTACCGAATACTACCAGATCCATGGTGTAATCGTAAGCACTTTTAAAATTATACAAATAGATACAAAATTATCCAAGTTGATGCGTTAAAGGTTAGTATTTGCTCCACAGGGGTATTGATATAGAATTAGTTCAAAAATTCGATTCGAAAATAATGGTAATATAACGATGCCACCATCTAACTGCTTCAGTAAGATTTTATATTTTAAATACATACTAATTTTATATAGGGTAAACCAACCAGTAAAGGAACACTACCCAGTGAAGGAACATTTCATATATATTGATTAAAAATAAGAATTTGAAAGTTTTTCTTTAGATTGATTGGTAACAATATCTTACTGCCAAACAATAGGAAGTCATCTAGCAATGTTTTGGATTACCTGGTTAAATAGACTTCTCTGGAAAAAATTTTGAATTTGTTATTATCTCTGCAACACCTTGTTTCTTTGTAAAAATTATAAGGTGAGTGTTTGTATTTGCAAGTTTGAAGTGGAATTAATTGCACGTAATAGTTTTATTTTTCTCACTGTGAAAAAGAGAATTCAAAACATAGTTATCGAAGTTACGTTTTATTTTTTTAAGCATCATAGCATAATAAAGTACTGAGATAAGGGGGTGTTTATTCACTGGATCACCAAACGATGAAAAACCAGTGAGAGAACAAGTGTTCCTTTACTGTTTTTTTTCTAAGTTAATGAAAATAAAAGATAAACTTTAATTTTCTTGTACTTTTAGTGATGTTCCGCATCAAAAGTATGTTAAAAATACGAAAAAAAAACTTCTAACCAGTGAGGGAACAGTCATGCTCTTTACTGGGCATAGATTTCTCAGTGAATGAACAGTATGTGTTAATATGTTGAAGCTTCAATTTTCAATTCATGATTACAAAAAAAAGTTAACATTTTCCAAGTATTTATATGTTATAATGTCAAGAATAGGCATGTTTTTAAATATTTGTATGACTTATAAATTCAAAAAGGCATTAAAAAATAACCAAAATTAAGTGTTCCTTTACTGGGTGTTCATTCACTGGTAAGAGCTGTTCCTTCACTTGGTCTTCTTACTACTTGCTATTTGAACCTACAAAACTTTATAACAATATTATGTAAATTCTCTACAATTTTTTTACATAATTTGCAATTAGTAACAAATATGTTGACACTGTCATTTAACTAAAATTACGAATTTCGAAATTAATATAATTTTTTAAAAGGCAAGTGAAGCTTAAGTGTTCCTTCACTGGTTAATTTACCCTAGATTTCATATGTGAACTTTATATATCAATTTTATGTTTTAAAAATAAATTAATGCAAAATGTACTTTCGATTTTCATGATGCATTTATTTAAAGTACTAGGTAATTTCAAGTACTTAATACAAAACATCAGATACTCCGATACAGACTCTACCCTCGTGTTCGTATTACACCGAAGAGCCATTATATTATGACCGCCCTCCATCTATAAAAATGGGCTCGCACAGGTTTTCATGGTATCTTGCCCAGGAACAATGTTTTCATGGGGCACATTAGGAATCATAATCCTCATAGAACAATCCCTGACGTCTGCAAGGTACTTGAGCATAGTTCACCCATTCATGGCAGCAGTTTTTCCTGCGGGGGATGGTGTTTACCAACAGGATAATGCACAATGTCATAAGGGTTGAATCGTCACGTATTGGTTCGAGGAGCAGTCCGGTGATTTCAAGTTATGTCTTGGCCCCCAAAATCACCTGACCTTAATCCAATAGAACATTTGTGGTCCTACTTGGAAAACCAAATTCGTGCTGCCACGCTACCTCTTCGCAATGTGAGGGAATTGCAGGACCAGTTGGTGAGCGCTTGTTACTACATACCTCAGACTGCCTATCAGCACCTTGTGGAATCAATGCCACGGCGGGTGCTAGCAGTTTTGAGGGCTAAAGGTGGTCCTACATATTATTAGCAAGGTGGTCATAATGTAATGGCTCTTCGGTGTATATCGTAACACGAGAAAGACAAGTGCAATAAAAATGCAATTTGCTGAAGCGTTACGCACTCAAGAAGGAGATGGGGAAAAAAAAATATCGTTTTACAAAAACTTTGCTCATGACAAAATAATTTTTTCATGTTATTTCACTTAAGCAGAAATGACAGATAAAAAAATCATAAATCTTAACTATAACTATTAAAACTATTGTTTGAAAGGAAAGTTATTTTTAGAAATAAAAATTAATGGATTGCAGAGAAAATACTTTACTACAGAAAACTGGAAAGTGAGAAAGATTGCTTTTTCAAATTGAAATATCATACTTTATATTTATATTGCTAGTTTTCACTTTATTTTATTTTTATTTTCATTGTTTGAGTGTTTTAAAAACATGAAAGATATTATATATGGAAAATCATGATTATTGTGCTATTAGGGAATTTTTGAGGATGTTTAAATCTTAATAATACTCGAAAATATGCAAAAAATGCATGTTATTTAGTTTGTTTAGATTTTTCTATACATTTCTAAACATACAAAGCATTACGTTTTACAAGTACATCACTTCAAAATACTAAGTCAAAAATTAGGTAAAAAACAAAGCAAAACGAGGCAAGAGTATAAAATAACTTTAACAGAAAAAAAATAAAAAATACAAGAAAAAATAAATGATTAAAGATAGGCAGTAATTTTAATCTATAGAGAAAAATTTTAATTTTGAGGACAAGACATAATAAAATTCTAAGTTTCGGCAATCAGTTAGCTATCGAATAGTTTATATCTTATCGCTAAATCTCAACAGCCATTAATGTACAGTGTGAAAAAAAATACCACCGTGAATTACTTTTGATCTAATGATTGGATCTTCAAGGTCTGGAACTCAATCTCAATGGTTCAAAGGGGTGACCTCAAATTCGCATATTAATTGGAGTAAGCTATGAAATCAGACACAAAAAACGTACTTCCCCTGAATAAACATACTGTTTTTCGGATTTATTCAGATTTCTGACCCTAAAAATATAAGGGGTTGTCGCAATCTAGGAAGTATATGATCCAAAAGTTTAGCTGGGAGAGCGATTTAAAGTTTGGACCCTTAATGTTAATTTTACTTTTGCATATTTCGCCATATCTCAAGAAATTTTTAGAGAATTGAAAAATTTCTGCGCACAATTATAAAATACGATTTTTTCAAAGATAATCAGTTCCATGCAAGAATTACATTATGGTAAATACTTATTATTTTATAGAATAATAGTGAAAAAAATTATGAATTGTAAGGTATCCAAATTTTTCATAATTTCAAGGAATGTAATTTTACGTTTTGAAATACAAAATTTGAGCGAGAAAGTTCGAATAGTTAATGAAAAATCTAATTTTAACAACAGGACTTCAAAAAAATTTTTTTATCCCTTTCAGGAATAAAAGCTATCCCTGAAAGGGATATTTTTGACAATAATATGCACCACTAAATTGTAATAGTTTTTATCTATTAAATAACGCAGTTTATAATCAACAAATTTTCATTTTTTAAAAATATAAAAATGAAGTTAATCACTTTATCGTTGATATGCATGGATACGACGACAACAATTCTCTTGGCTTTTCCTGACTAAATTTTTTTATTAAAATTTTCTGTCCCCAAAGCGTTAAAGTGTGATAATCCTTGTACAATGAACATTCTAATCTACTTTGTAGCGTTCCATATTTAGTTCATAAACTGCCGACGCAAATACGTAGGATTCAGTATTCAATTACCTATAACAATAGTATTAGATTGCTTTATGTTTAGGTACCGTTATTCGGGGCTACTTTGTGCAGCGGGGACTACTTTGTGCAAATTCGAATTTGGCCTTTTTCAAGTGCTGCTATTCAGTATTATGTTTATTTCACGTTAAAAATGTGTGGAATTTAAAGATAGAAGTCTCTTCTATTGCTACAAACATTTTTTCGAATTTTAAAGCAATCTCAGAGTGTGTTTCGTTCATCCAATGTCAACAACTTACCGAGGACGTCAGATGTCGAAAAGTGTGCGTGGAAACTTTAGCTGTGAAATGCAAAGACGTTGATAAAATAATTGTCGTGAGTGCAAAATGTTTTATTTGTATATTAATTAGCAATTATATCATGTTAGCGTTAAAAAATTTTTAAAATTAATCACAAATAAACGGAAAATGACAAAAAATGCACTTTGGGGCTACTTTGCGCAAAGTTTCATTCGTTTCTTTTTTCGACAGAAAAATGGTCAGACGTTATAAAAAAATACCTGGAACGAGAAACTACCGTGATTACACTTTAGAAAAGCTGCAACAATGTTTGCTAGCAGTTGCTGGTGGTATGTCAATTGCAGAAGCTTCTCGGAAGTACAAAATCCACAGAAATACTATCTCTAATAAAATTCACAAGAAACATATGAAACGTGCTGGTAAACTATTATTTTTCTTCTGCAAAGAGTTTTCTAATGAATTAATCAAACGATTTAACACATAAAAATATATTTTATAGGACATCAGGTGATTATGACAGAAACTGAAGAGCAAGTTCTGACATGTTCATTCAAGCATGTTATGTTCAAATGTATCAATATTATAAATGTTAATGAATATGTAATAATTATTATTTTTGAAATATCGTCCATTTCAATGTTAAAAAAGTATATGGTTTTCTTTTGTTTAAACTCAAATGTTTTGAAATAAACATTCTTTTTAAGAAAAAATTCTTCAAAAAAAATGGTTTTTTAACTCTGAAAATTATTTTTAAACTAGTATCTTTACATATCTTGATGTTTTTGTCTTTAAAAATGTCAACAATTAACTTTTTTAACAATTTTATATCAATATTTTACTAAAAACATGATTATTAAACTGAATTCCCATCGCTGCACAAAGTAGCCCCATTTGGGGGCTACTTTGTGCAAGGTATGTTTTGACTTATTATTCGCAAAACTTACATACAAATAATGCCAATATTGATCAAATTCACTCGTATGAGTCCAGTTATGAATATAATACCGATAAATTTTACTAAAGTTTGAATTAACATAGTTTTTTTACATGTCAAAGCTCAAAAACTGCGAAATCCTGCAGAAAGTAGCCCCGAATGACGGTAATATAAATAATTTTCAAAAAATAAAGGGATACGTTTATTTCTGATCAATGCCTCTAAAACTAAATTAGAAAATGTCTTCCGAATAACCTTCCCATTGTTGTTTAGTTAAATAAATCAATTTACAGCTTTCAAGTAAAAATCTGAACTTCTTTCAGGTATCATAAAACACTTTATTGGCTGATGTCACTGACTACAATTGATTCCGCTCAAACTCTGACTTTATTCATCAATCTATGACACGAAAACAACGCACCGAAATTTGTTTTAGGGACAACATTGGAGATATTTGAAACAAACTGCAAAACTTTTAAATTACATTGAAAGAATTTTGCTTCGTAGAAAAGTCTTAACTCAGTAATTACTGCAGAAAGATATGAGGGATTCAAAATTTTAATTATTGTTTTAAGTTAAATTAATGAGAAGTCAAGTAAAATTAAATTTTTCTTTACTTAGTGAAGTTAAATACATTTATTCTCTAAAATAATAAAAGTCCAATAGGAAAAATTATAATTTTTTTGGTCATTTAAGTTTAGTATGAGGCCGTACCACATTCACATACTTGTTGGGTTCTTAAAATTGGGACAGTTTTCATATTCGAATTCCGCACACGTCTCGCACCGACCATAGTGCTGACGTAAAATATCCTCAGCGGTAGACGGATCATAGGCTAGAGTCTCCCTGCCGTCGGACTAACCATGGGAGGTTTTCGTGGTTGTTCTCTCCACGCTACGCAAATGCCGGTTAGTTCCTAATACTTAATCCAGGAGTTCAATTGTCTTCTGGATTGGGACGGAGTTGAATATTGGTACTCGAAAACTGAAGGATATTGGGTCGGCTGTTCAACGAAGGTTATAAAAAATACGCATTTTTTTTTGTAAAAATGAAACATCTTAAATCAGTTGATTAAATATATTTATAATCGTTTTCATCTGTTTCATCACTCATAATCATTATTATTGTTATATTCTCAAAAAGTCAATAAACTAACTAATTATTGAAATTAGTAATAAAATGACTAAAATTAATTAGTTATGAATTCTTAATAAATAATAAAGACTAATTAATTAGTAGTAAAATAACTAAATGACTAGTCCCTAATATATAATGCGCCCGTTGCAGTCAGATGTAGTCACGCAATAGATTCGAATTTATTTTTGGAAATAAAAATAAAAATAAAATCTATATTGACATGGAAACAGTTTTTAATTTAGGTATTCATTTAAAACAAACATTTTAAGAGGTTATCTAAAGTTTGCTATTTTTTTTAAAAAGACGATAGATACTTTTTTTGATAATTTTATATAACATAGGAAAAAATATTATATTACTGATTACGAGAAAATCTTTCACCCTATCACTGTCAAATATGGTTTACTTTAAAGTAAGCGTCGGATCTATATATTTGGTTACTTCAAGCTTCCCACTTTACTTTTTTTCCTGTAAATTGAGATGATTTTCATGTTTTTTTCCTAGCTATGAGATACAATATGTTCTTAATATCATTGAAATTTGTCGATTTAGATGGCTTGCTTAATACAATCACATAACACCGGGAATTTAGGCGGAATAGGCAGATTCGTTGCTCAGTAACGAATTTAAGTTTTTTATCTGAAGAGTCAAAAATGAGTATTGATGGTACGCTGTTAGAAATGTCTCTAAAAATTGGTTAAATAACAATTTGTTTAATTGTTATTTTACCATATTCAACAAAATTTTTTAAATAATCATCAAGAAGAAGGTGTTAAAATTACTAACTTTTAATTTCTCATTGATTGTTTTCACCTGTTACGGTTAAAAAACCAAAATTTTATCTCAACCAACTAGGCTCACTTTATGAAGCCACTTAGTTCTTTGCAGCTGGGTCCGTACTGTAGCCGAGAAGGGTAATCTGTCAATGTCGGGATTTCGAATCCCAGCGTTAAAACTTTAATATTTCTTCCATTATTTCAATACATGAAGAGTTTGCAGTGTTTTTTCCTTCCCAATCGGAGATCCTAAATTATTAGAATACGAAAGCCCATTTACACATAGATGGCAGCACCACAGAGCTGCTTAACACTAGAATTCTAGTATTTCCCTTTCTCACGATACATGGCACCATCTTATAAACTAATTAAGCCACATTATATAGTTCATTTGACGAAACACATTGCAACCACAACCTACCTAAACAAGAAGTACCGACATAACATAATGAATTTTCATTTTCATTGCATAACTCCAATTTTCATTACATAACTTTCATGTTCTGTTAAATTTTATTTTCAGGGTGCATGCTAATCATGATAGCTGGAATGATTACAAAACCGTATCATTTCATATCCACGGATTTCTAGCCATACCAGTTGTAAATGGTTTCAAAAGCATGAAAGTAGAAAAATTTCAGAACCGTAAACTTTATGGTTAATTAAATGTGCAGACTGCTTTATATTTTATCGTAATTTTGGGAAGAAAATTCTAACAGTGAAAAACAATATGTTTTAAAAAGATTTTTAAATTTTTTTGTTTCAAAAATTGTAGCATATTTTACTCGAAAGTCAATATTCTGCTTATTTATTTTCTAATGAGAAGCATTATTATATTTTGGTTTACCTTCGGCGGATGCGTTCAATTAGATCAGGAGAATTAGAGTAACTTATATACGGAATATTTAATGGAACCATTATGTGTAATATTTAATGAAACCTGTTGCAACGTATCCGTAACAAGTTTTTTTCTCTTCTTAACATAACAGATTCAGAGTGTAATTATGCAAAAAAAAACTTCTTTTGTAAATTGGGCAGAAACTTTGGGTTGGCTTAATTTATCACAACATTTATTAAACATTTCTTGTATTTTCAATTTTCGTATTTTTTTCAAAATTTTATATTTCTTTTTATTTTCTTGGCTTTTTTGCTTCTATTTGCTATTTTTTTCTCTTTTTTCTATCTGTCTTGCCTTCCAAGCTTAACCCTTAACCCTTTTAGAGGCATAGGCGCGGGGTTAAATGTCGGTGTGTGTGTGTGGTGCCCCCGGAAAGTGACCAAAAAATCTGCTCTGCAAATGCCTGTATGATGAAAGGTCATTCCCCAGGCTGGCATTCGAAAAAAAAAATCTAGGATTTTAACACCTTAATTTAGAACAGTTTTAAGTATGAACTGCTTTACTGCACTGTATAGCATGTATAATAATTATAGGGAGTTTTTAATGAAACCTGTTGATGTACTTAATGTCCAAGAATTTTTTTCTCCTTTCTATAGAAATGCTAACTAATTACACTAACTAATTAATGAAGAGTACTTTTTTACTTTGATAGATTAAGATTCTCATTCATCGATTGCAATTATTGAAAAAAAATTGCATTATTTTCCTTTCTTTCATCCTTTTGGTTTTCTTAAGTTATTTCAAAAATTCCTATAGCAGTATATTGTATAATAGTTTTATGCATATACTGCCTTAGGAACTGTATATCCTTATTTTCGTTGTTATCACGAACTCAAATTTATCAACAATAATGTTTTTTAAATATATGTAGCATGTAAAATATAAGTTTGATGGTTCTTATATTATATTTTTAAAAATATTTTTTACCAAACCTTAGGAGTCCAAAACGAATAACTTTTCCCACCATTGAATTACCTCCCTTATTTCTTTTGTGAATGTTTAATTATATCGTATATTATAAAAAAATATTTTTAAACGAATAAATGAATTACTGATTTTGGTTTGCTGTGGATTTTGAAAAAAGGTTAAATAACTAATTAAAGTTCTTATAAACATTTTAACATTTCTATTTCCAACAAAAATTGGACTAGTGTGTAATTCCGAAAGCTTTATATAATCTACTATGTACAGATAAATCTATCTATCTTTTGAACAATTGATTTCTGTTATATGAAACTATCCCACTTTTACTAAGTACACTATATACCTCAGGCACTTAGAGTTATTGATTTTGTAAAGCACTTATCCAGGTTTCCCAAAATAGACTTACATAAATAGGTATAACCATTTTTATCAATAACTTATGGAGATTGTTGTTCACATACAATGCAAATTACACTTATTTACTCAATATTTAAACTTATTTTAACAGTGGTATACTATTACACTTATTTTACAATGTATGTTTATTTTATTTTTAACCTTTATTTTTCATTAATCCTAATCTAAAATTTTAAAAACATCGTAATTATTTTTTCTCATATAAGTATACAAATTTTCTCCAATTATAATATGTATAAAAATTGTCTAGAAGCTCATATGGAGCTTCTAGTCACGCATAAAATTTTCTCATTAAATCCCATAACATGTAATGAAAGTAGAAAATAAAAACTAGAACCTGTTAATACAGCACTTAAATTTCTAAAATTTTTTTCTTGGAATCAAAAATCTCTAAATTCAGCACTGAAATCATGATATATTTTATAACCGTCGTTGAACAGCCGACCCAATTTTTTTTTCAGTTTGCGAATACAACTCCGTCTCCTTGCAATTTTGAACCCAATCCAGAAGACAAGAGAACTCCTGGATCAAGTATTGGGAGAAATATGCCTTCGTGGAGGACTTCTTGATGGAACTAACCCGCATTTGCGGTACATTGAGAGGAAAACCACGAAACCTCCCACGTTTAGCCTGACTTCAAGGAGGCTCTGACCCATGATCCGCCTACCACTGAGAATATTTTATGTCAGCACTATGGTCGGTGCAAGCTGGATGTGGAATTCATATCGACCAGTGATCGCTGGGATTTGAACCCGGTTCACTGCATTGGAAGGCGAACGCTCTATCACCTGAATATTGGCTAATAATATACATATTTTTTTTTAACTGAAACAATAAAAAAATTATTAAGTTGAACTAGTATTTATTATAGTTATATTTGCCACCTAATACGACTTCGCTTTTTATTCTTCTTAATTATATAGAATGCACAACTTTTATAAAATTCAATTTCTCAGGAACTATTCGACCGATTTCGCTCAAAATTTATATTTATTATTGTAAAGTATTTTATACCCCACGATTCAAAAATTTCAGATTTCTATAAATAAAGTAGTAAAAAATAATAAATGTACACTGAAAATTACTTTTTGCATAGAAATATCTTCCGATAAACGGATTCTACAAATTTCTGCAAACTTTTTCAATTCGCTTATAAGTTTTTTCAATTTGTGTCTTGAGATATGGTGAAATACGCAAGAAATAAACTTTACATTAAGGTGTCCACATTTCAAATCGCTCTCCTGACCGAACAATGGTGACCATATTTTCCAGATTGTGGCTACCCCCTATACTTTAGGGGTCAGAAATCTAAATCAGTAAAAAAAAAAAAAAAAAAAAAAAAAAAAAAAAAAAAAAGAAACAAACTGCTTGTGTAACCTAAAATATCGTCACCACTATTTAATTAGCATATTTAAAGTCATCCCCTCGGACCATAAAGGTTGATTCCGAAAGCGTGAAGATCCGATCATTATATTGAAAGTTATTCAGGGTGGTTATTTTTTTTCGCACTATACATCACATGTTATGGTACTAAATATACTGAATATTATTTTATCTGAAATCCTGAACTTACAGAAGACATATTTCTCTAAAAAATATGTCCTAATGATGGATAAAATTATTTTTCAGAGCTATTTAGTTGAAAAAAAAATAATGAAAAGGAAATGGACAATTTTTGATAATTTTTGAATTTTAAGTGCTTATTACAATATGAATAGTTTGAGGGATGGCCTCAGAAATGCTAATCATTTATCTCTGACAAAAATGTAATTTAAAAAATCAGCCACAAAACCATACTTAATCTGAATAAGTACACATTTTCCTGGTGGTGATGAAATTTAGAAAATGAGGTAAAATTTGGTTATTTTATCATGATACCTTAATGCATGACAAAAAAGTCATCGATTCAATACCATTTACTTATGAATTTTGTATTTTTTACTAAATGTGAGCTAAATAGGAAGTCTATTTTGTGAAAACCTGAACCTCCAGTAAACCATATGAATAGAAAAATTACCAAATGAATGGTTTAAATACGATATATTTTGGTTTTATTACCATAATTTTTTTTAACCATGAACGTCATTAAAGTACGGGAATTTTACCATAATTTTATTTCTTCATGTGCATTCTTAATTAATTAGCTAGAAGACAAAGTTTGGGAAGTTCTTACCATGAATTGGAAAGTTATACCAAAGTTTTTACCTTGAAAATAATTTAGTGAATCAAACTATTTTTCAAATAACTGTTGTATTATGTCATATATTTTGTTCGTTTAAGATAATATTGTGCGAAAAAGGGGTTTCAATACTTATTTATAGTTTAATTTGCTATTAAGAAAAAAAAATTCCAAAATTGCGTAATATTTCAACAATATTTAACGTTATGTAAAGTAGTGCCAAAAATTAAAAAAGTTTCGATAAATTAGCTTGTAAGATCCATAAAGAAATAGAAGCAATTAAAAATAAAGACCTTTGCAGTTTTCCGCAGTGTGAAACTTTTTTTACCTTTTATATAGGAATGAAAATGAGTATCTTTAAGTTAAGTAATAAAAAAACGGTAACTACATAAAAAATGAAAATTGTATTGAAAAGTACAGAACCGCTGCATTTCCTTAAACAAAATACTCTTCAGTGTGCTTAAAATATTTAAGGATAATGTTTCTTTTCTTTCAGATTTTTTATGGAATTGGGGTGAGCAAGTTGATTTTTCTAAGAGAAACCATAAGCACGAACTTTGTATTCGCTAATAAAAACATCTTAGTTTCTGAAATGATGTCAGGAACATCATCTGAATAATGAAGAGCATCATTATCATTTGAAATGATGTCATTTGAAAATTAAACTGATTTTATTACTTAGAAAATTTAAAGAAAAAACATGACAAAAGTTCTAATAATTCAAGAAGTATCGGTAAAAAAATTCTAACTATTTAAGAAGTAAAGAAAAATTATAATAATTGAAGACCTAACTCAACAAATATTCTATTAATTCAAGAAATAAAATGACAAAAATTTTAATAATTCACAAAGAAACGCAAGGAAATTTCTAATAATTCATGAAGTAACGCTACAAAAATTCTAATAATTCAAGAAGTAAAGAAACGAAATTTCTAATAATTCAAGAAGTAACGCTAGAAAAAATTTAATTATTGAAAAGTAACTCCTTCAAATTCCAATAATTCAAGAAGTAACGCTATAAAAAATTCGTATATTTCAAGAAGTAACGCGAAAAAAATTATAATAATTCAAGAAGTAACGCAGCAAAAATTCGAGAAAAATTCTGTAAAAATAATCTAATAAAAGGAAGAGGAGGTGTCGCGAAAGCTCATCAAATTAATATTTTTAATGAGAGCAGTTAAAAAGATGAAGATTTTTAAAGCTACGTCCGCTTTACATAAGGGAAAAGGCGAGACTGCTTGTAAGGAATAATTAAATGAATAATTAAAAAATAAAGATTATCACTACACTTATTTATTTATTTATTTATTTATGTATTATTACACGTGGCTGGGTGGCGCAGTTGGTTTGCCTGCGGGCTCGATCCCCGACCCAGACACCGGATTTTCGGGATGCAGAATAGCGGCCATGTCGTATAGTGGCCATGTCAAAAGATCCCTGGAGTGCCTTATTAGCTCTTAGTATTTCCGGCAAAATTAAAAAAATTCCTAGTGCACTTTAGCATCAAAATAGAGTCTCGGTGCTGCCATCTAGTGTGGCAGAAACTAGGCTTCCAAATTAACACGGCCAACGGTATCTCACCCATTGTGGTGGTCCTGAAAGAGTGGATGCCACTTCTGGAGAAAGCACTAGGTCTGCTCATCGGGAAGACTGATTGTGCAGCTCATAGGAAATTTAAAAAAAATATGTATTATCGCACATGCATATACATATACATATACTTTTATATATAATGTACTTGTAAATGTCATGTTGAAAAACAGATAGCTCCAGTCGGAGAAGAACATTACAAGGAAGCATATATTGTTGCGTGGTGGTAGTGGATTTAAATGCGGCCGTGTGCCTGCATATATCTTTGTGATTTCCTTTTCTACTTGGTGCTATCTTATCTTCGACTTGACAAGAACTTATGAGCCGAACTTCGTAACCACCACAATGATTTGCATATGCGTGTATAGATATAAATAAGTGAATAAATAAAATATAAAAAAGTAAATTAAGATAAGTGAATATAAATAAATAAATATAAGTAAATAGATACACCCAGGGTTGCGTTGGGATTCTATCTTTATACCTACAGGTTTCCATTTTAGGAGAGCCTGATGCATATATTTACATTACCTGATTTAGCTCAGTCTTGTCAGGCATTTGCATATTAACAAATACTATTATTTACAATTCAACGTTTTATTTATTTATTTTTCAAATTAAATATTTCTGCATTGAAATTAATTTCGTATCAAAATTGAATTCAAAAAAGAAAAATTCTCTCTTTCTTTGAGTTATGCTAAGAATTACAAGGATATGAAGGTAAATATTGTATCTTTAAATGCAAAAATATTTCCCATAACCACACATGCAAAAGCGTGATAATTTTTTTAATGAAACACATTTTTTTGGAAATCATTTTATTGGAAATATTAATGCGTCCTGTTCTTAATTAATATTTATTATAACCTCTCTTTAATTTCAGAACCAGTTTCAATCGTTTTAGCACAGAATCGACAATGCTTTTAGAATTTTAAGTAATTACTCCATCCCTAAATCATACTAAACATTCTAAGCCATTTGAAAGTTATGTAAACCATTTTTTTGAATTATTACTGACAGATACCCCTTCGTTTTCCTATCACACTTATACAGCCTTCTAGTTCACAGTGGAGTATACTTTTATTTTTTTTATTATGGCAAAAGGCCAAATCTTGCTAAAAATTTTCATTTTTAGATGGAAATCTCTTGTTTAAATCTAGGCTAATTCTTTTTGTCATAATTTTCTTATGCTTGCCACTGTTCATTTTTTCTTTAACAAGACCTAAGCCACCGTATGAAAAGGACTGCAACATATGTAATTTCCTTTAAGTTAGAAATTCAAAAATTTACCCTCGATTTAATTAATTATAATAATAAAAAATATTAATTGTTAATAGGATAAAAAATTTCATTAAATAATACAATTATCCATTTTGACAAGATTCAATTTCCTTCTACTATGCCCTTCAGCAAGGAGGTCGTTATAGTGAATATTATCTTCTTAACCTATACATGATGTGAACTTTTTCTCCTAACTTTTCTCTTAGCTTTAATGCAAAGGGTATAATACAAGATGAAACATATCTCAGTAAACTAATATAATGTGCTTGTGAGAGCTAAATTAAATGAATCCATCTTACTGGCATTTCTAAGATTCATGATCGAATCAATAATACCAATCTACTCTTAACCGCCAGTCCTCCATTCTTCCACTTAATATTGGAAATATGAAATACATTTTCGTGTTCCTATTCTAATTAAAGTTATTATTATTGATGCTTTGTTCAAGTAAAGTAAAACCATAATTGGTTTGTTTATAAAATAATTTTTAAAATGTTTTCTTAACAGTTTCCTAAAAAAAAATTTTGAGTAAAAGAAAACAAAAGAATCGATCAGAGTTATGCCAGTATATGTAATGGAAAATTTTGCTTTAATTAAAATATCCCGCATTTTTGTTAAACAAACCTAAAATAAATACGAAGAATTTTAATTGGTCGCTCAAAAGCAATGGACCCTTATTACTTTTAAAGAAAATATTCATGACTTAAATAAGATATCATACATATTTTTTTCAATTCAATCAAAGTTATTAAGGACTCTGAAATTGTTTGAAAAAAATCTTTATCATAAAATAAAATTTAATTTTTATGTAAGAAATTTCCAGAATCATTCTAAAATATTTTATTTTTACACAAGCAAAAACTATTTTTTAAAATATATTTATTATTTGATTAAATTATTAAAATGGTTTTAAGAGTTTTTTTTTTTACCTCTGCTAAAGATTGGCGTGCCTCTTGTCAAATTGTAGAACTGATAACACAAACATGGTTCATAAGACGTTTAAAATCCATTTTAATTTAGAAGTATGTCTCACAGAGGGTTAGTCTTCAATAAGTACTTTCGGTTCCGATTATTTATTTATTTTGTCATTTGATCCGTAACGCGTAAACAACTACGCAGGTTCGGTTCTTTGTCGAGGATTGGACACGTGAATTACTGCGCCCTAAGTTTTCGTTTATATATTGACGGAGAGGAAAAAATAATAAAATGCTTATTGGCTTAGTGGGTGCAAACTTAAAGTTTTCTAAGTAGTATTTTGTATGTTTCGGTTCAGTTTTGAAACTTTCTTTTAATATCGCAATTATTTTATTACAGTATATTCAGGCATTACCAATGATTTTAAATTATAAATTTTGGCATATTTAATTACAGTTGTGATTTATACGAATTTTTAAATTAAATTAGACTTAATGAGGAAAATCGTTTGATTTCCCAGTCTTGTCTTTCTTCTTCCTCCGGTATTGAATGGGTTAAAGACATATCAGCAGGTCATGAAAAGCGGCTAATTATTCATGAAAATGAGAATAATTGGCAATATATCATGCAGTGTTATGCCATAAAAATTATTTCTCCCAAAAGTTTTTGAAAATAAAGAAAAACCTATTTTTCAAATCTGTTTACTTTAGCAATTTTCAAGAAAATTTTGAAAAATTGCAGTAATCGAAGGATGTGAAATGGTTTAGTAATTAGGGCTTTTTCTTGTCGAACAGGTTTCTCGTGCTCGACTCATTTTCACCCTTTGTTTTATGTTGCACATTTTCTAATCAATAGTACTGAAAAGATACTCCATTATTCAATCACAGCATTTTCGAAGGCATATCTAACTTTATATTCAACTCCTCAATACTAGAAACTCTATGCAATACCTTTAATGGGCCTTCATCAATTAATTTTGGATATTCTTCCAGGTATTCAACTTTGTTTTAACTATGATTTGACAACCTTTATCAGTTTTAGTAAAAACTATGTCCAGGTTAGACTTCAAAGATTTCAATTCTAAAAGAGCAGTTTTGTCAAAATTAATGGTAGAAAGTCTGAAATTTATATCAACGGTATGAGCGAGGACGCCCGGTGGCAGGGTGATAGTGCTTAACATTCTCGTACCACGGAACCTGAGTTCAATCGCAGGGCAAATTTGACTCATCCTTTCATTCCTTCAGTGGGTCGACAAAATGAGTACAAAGCATGCTTGGGGACTAAACACTGGGATGGTCTGCGTTCTGCTGACCACCCAACTGTAACAGCTGCTCCAGCACCCCACAGCAAAAGGTTAAGAAAAGTAAAATAGGCACGGTAGACCTTGGCCCTCTATGGGCTGTCGTGCATGTGAGTTTTGTATTAGCAATCAAGTGCTTAATTGATTTTTTGAGAGGATTAACACTAAATTTAAAATCTCTCTCTTTAGAAGCAATCAACTTGGGTCGGGAGGATAAAGCAAAGTGTTTCATCACTAGTGAAGAGAAAGCTACCAACCGCTAACCAAAAGATAACCAAAGATTCACCAACCAAAAGATATCTGCCTTAAGAACTTTTGTTTACCATGCATCTAAAATTTATTTGAATTGTTATCTCCTCAATGCAGATCTCATTTACCTTGAAGCTATCGCTGTTGAACGTGGATTTCCTTCTAATATGATTTATTCTATTTATAGAAAATTAATCGTACAACCAACAAAAAATTTCTCTCACAATTGGATTGTTTTACTCGATTATCTGAAAATCAGTCCCCAAACTGATTATTTTGAAACTGAAGATTTTGGCCGAATTTGAGTTTAAAGTTGTTGACTCCTCTGCAAACAAATTAAATTTCATCAATCCAAAAGACCCTATTGCTGATATGAATACCTGGGGCATTTATCAAATTTCTTGCCAGTCTAGTCTATAGGATAATTTTTTATAACCGTCGTTGAACAGCCGACATAATTTTGGGTTTACGACTACTTATGTTCAACTTCGCAGCCTTATAATTTTGAACTCAATCCAGAAGATAAGAGAACTCCTGGATCAAGTATTGGGAACAAGTATTCGTGGAGGACTTTGAGAGGGAACTAACCCACATTTTCCTTACATGGAGAGGAAACCCTCGAAAACCCCCCACGGTTAGCCTGATGGCAAGGGGACTCTAACTCATGATCCGTCTACCACTGAATATATTTTACGTCAGCACTGTGGTCGGTGCTAGCCGAGTGCGGAATTCAACCAGTCATCACTGGGATTTGATCCCGGTTCACATCATTGGAAAGCAAATGTTTATCTCCTGAGCCACCACGGTTCTCTATCGTTAATTGGATAAACTAAACGTACCATTTGACTAGACAAGCCCCCTAGACAGGCCGACCGGCCTGTCTAGGGGGCTGGGAACTGTTCTTACATCAGAAAGGTTCTCGGCTCGAATCCCGGGCAAGGCATGGATGCTCTTTCCTTCTCTGTCCTGTCTGTCCTCACTGTAGGAGCGACGTTGGCCCACCTAATATGGGGCCCTTGAAAGAGAGGCTAACAAAATCGCCCTGCATATGCTTGAATTGACGGATGTTAACACAGGTGGGCATTTGAGAAAAAAAATATCCTACCCAATCCCAATGTATGGAAATCAATTCTAATTTAATCTTTTGCCTCCTGGGGATCCTGTCAAACCCCCTAACATCTCTTTCTTATCGCCTTTATCATGTTCAAACTTGTTCCTCCCTTCTGATAGGTTAAACTACTTTGCACTTGTTTATCTCGTTACTTTTCTAATTTCATTAGGTGTTTAGTCATGAGAAAGGTTCTTATCTGGAGAACCGAAACTATAGTATGTTCATTTCTGCACTTGTTTTGAGCTTTATTCCTGCTGTTTTACTAAATAATACCAATAATAGATGAAATATATACTTAGTGCTACGTAGACTAAAAGGTTTACTTAGCACTAAGTACATATTTTATCTTTTTGGATTTGGTTATGAGTTTGTAAAATTAATCATGATTTTATATGTGATAAAATTTGGTTATTTTATCCTAGTACCATTGGGTAGGGTATAAAAATAATTTTTTATTGCATTTATTTTTCAGTTTTGCATTTTTACAAAATGTGCGGTATTAAGAACTGTAATTCTGAAAATAAGAATCACCGGCAAGCAATATCAACTTATGAATAAGAACGGAAAACTTACAAAATGAAAGGTTTAAATACCGTATTTTTTGGTTTTATTAACCAGAATTTATTTTCCAACCAGAAATGTGTCATTGCATTAATTTTACCAGAAATTTCTTCTCAGTGCAGATATTTGTCTAATGACGCAGTTTAATAGAAATTCAAACGCACAACTTTAAAATGATTTTTCCAATACAAAAAAGTTCATTGTGTCGAAAAGATTTATAATAATCATTACCCACCCGCAAAGTGGCCGTTCGTAAACAAAAATTTAAATACGCTGTTCCACGACAAAGTATGAAAAGAATTATGGGGCGTAACCAATAAACATCGAAAAAAAAAAAGTGCCGAAAATGTGTGTGATATTTACATATCTTTTCTTGCTTGTCTCATTTACGAAGAAATTTATTCGTTTTATCACGCAAATAAATCTTCAGAATCAGTCTTTCAATTAAGTAAACAAAAGAAAATAAAAGAGTATCTCGTAAAAAGTCAATGAAATTTAAGAATTTTAAAAATGAATCCTATTTATGTAAACTTCATTTTCAAAGTGATTCAATTTAAGCCCTTTTAAAGCTTCATAGATTATTTTACTTGAGAAAGTTAAATGAAAGTGTTTTGTACATTTGTAAAACTTAAAAGGCTTTCAATTTTTTCCTTTCATTTTCTAATTTGAACTGAAACTAAGAAGTTTAATCTCATTCGTAAAGATTTTTAATGATTTTTTAAAAAAAAATAATATTATTTCTAAACTTAAGTAGTTGCTCAGGATAATTGTTAGTCTTTTACAGAATTTAATTAATGGCTAATCTGTTTCAATGCAATAAAACTTTTAAAGTTAAAAATGTTTTATTGATGTTAATTACTCGCTTAAAATACTTTCAGTAAACTACTTACATCAGAACGATCCTTTTTTGTAACAGTTTGTTACGTAAATTGATTAACCAGCTTTGTTTCTAAAGCATTTTATATAGTTAATTTTTAAAGTAATGTGATATTCTCTCACAAATTAAATTTTTAATATTGCAAATAATAATTTATAACTATGTTTAATTAATTAATCTTTTTTTTCCGGCTAGTACAATAAGTCAAACAGAAGGGCTTCATCATGTTCAGCACCGTAAGCAAAAAGCTATCACAAAATTTAATTTTTTTAGCTGAATTGCATTTTTAAATTAAATATTCGCGATTTAGAATAATGTTTTGAATAATGTATCACAAAATTTTCTCGTAAATAAAATATACTCGAATAATTCAAAGGCTTGAGAAAGATTTCGAGAATAAATTTTCTTTCATTTTTATTTTACTTTATCATAGTATCAGTATAGGTATTCGCACGTAATTAAGATATAGTAAGTAAAGTACAGAAATAGAACAGAAATGGAATTTTTTTAGAAGTTTTCTGTCAGCATTTATATATTTTTCATTTCTAAAATTATATAAATTGTAAAGTATAAAAAATAAAACTGTTTTTGTTCCGATTTTGTAAATGAAATAAAAAGTAAGAAAGTAATAAGAAACATTTCTGATCTGATTTTCTTTAAATGCGAAAATATATTTTTGGCACTGATTGAAAAATTTTGAAAATCGTAAATTATATAAATATTGTAACTATTTCCTTTTTAAGGATCACTTATTTTACGGCATAAACTAAGTGAATATTTAGATTCTAAGCATAACTCCTGAACATGAATTTATTTTTAGAACATCTTTATTTTACAAAATTAGATGTATCAGTATTTTTTCTGAGTTTCCGCAGATTAATATATCAGTTATAAGAAAATGTAAAAAGAATTGATTTACAAAAAATGAGCAGATTTGAATAATAGAAATACAATAAACTCTCTACAACTTTTCCATTATAAATATAATTTAGAAACTGTCATGTTTTTTGTGTGATTTTTCTTAATTTAATATATATGTTTTTTTTTCTCCACTTATATATTTCATCTAAAATAAAATAATAAAATAAATTATTGATTGGAGATGAAATGGAAAATGCATTTTGCTAAAAATGCTTACAACCGAAAAAGAAATTGTAAAAAATTGCAAAAAATATCGTAAGCATTGTAAAAAATATTGGATCAAATTTTGGTAAAAAGTACCGGCACTGAGGGTACCGGTACTTTTTACAATGAAATCCTTATTTTACCTGAACATGTTAAAGAAAACTGATATTCTGAAATTTTTACAGTAATTTTAGCACAATAACTTAATCATTTTAATTAAATAAATATTACTATAAAAATTATGATATTTTAACGGCAAATATGGATTTTACGGATGATGCACCCAAAGTGCTGGTATATTGTAATTTGATCCGGAATTTTTTAGAGTGTCGGTTATAACTTTTGAACCTTGCAAAATAAATTACAATATGCTATTAATAAAAAAGTTTAAAAATAGATTTCCAATACCTATTTAAAATTAAAAACATTTTATAAAGAGTTAATTGATAAAAATGTAAAAACATTTCTTAGTCTAATTTCATTTAAAAACTTTAAAACTAAATTAAGGAATAATAATATTGAAACAAATTTAGTGTAATGCTTTTTTTTTTAACTAAAACATAAGAACGAAAATGCTCAATGCCTGGACATTAAGCAAATATTTTATGACGTGTTGAATTATTTATAAAATTATAGCCTAAAGCCTCTGTAAATGAAATAATGTGTTCTTTTATCGTAAAAAAGAATTACGTATACATCGTTAGTATAAATCATAATGAGTATCTTAGAAATATGGCTTGCCTTGCAATATAATGCACATGATTGAACAAAACATTATCCACATCAATCGGACTTGATTTCTAATGATCATGATGGTTACCATTTCAGATATTGTGTCATATCCATCTCATTCATCATTTCCGCGAATCATTTGTTATGTATTGCTGAGTTCAGATAGTGTATTTTTTTGATATTTGAAACGTAATAGATCAACCTTTTCGGAAATTATCTTTATATATGTTTTTATGGCAGTGTGGTGAAAATGGCCGTCCACGTTGAATAAACATAAAACCGCAATTGAGTATTGCGAAGTAAAAAACAAAAATTGAACTCATTTAAAAAATTTAATGCCCAAGGTTTCGTTATCAATTATCAAGGATTGAAAAAGTAAACATTATTGTAACCTGACAATAATTTATTCCTGCAACTTTTTATTCCCTATTTTTTGTCTCACATGTATATTTTTTATGGAAAAAGAGCATAAAAGGCAATTTTCTGTGTCATTATTCTTTGAAATAATAGTGAATTAATTTTTAATCTCAATTAAATTAAATACGAACTCACTTTATATCATACTAATAACCTTTACGCTACTGAAGTATGACGGCATATTACAAAAAAAAAAATTACAGTTCTGGATTTCTATTTTACTGACATAAGTCATAATATGATAAACAAAATATGCATCATAATGCCAAAGGGCTAATCATTATAGGTACGTGTACCTTTGGTTTTATTTAAGTAAAAGAATATAAATATTCCAAATGTTAAACTAAACCTAAAGTAGGAACAAACATGCATATCATTATATTAAGATAAATAGATTTAATAATTATTTAGAAAAAAGTAAATTTTAAAAATACTAAATTTTTCTTGAGTACAATGCGATGCAGCATTATATTTAATGATCAAAGCTATTTTGACAATGCAAACCACGGAAAATAAATAATTATTGAAAATAATCTAACCTTAATTATAAGACTGGGGGTAAAATTTTGAGAAAAAAACACAAAAAGAGTGAAAGTTATTGAATGTCTGTACCTTAATATAAAGCAAATTAATTGAAATACACATAAAAATATTACTAAATAGGTATTAAATTAAATACTCCTAATACATTGTGATATCACTTGACTTTGTCACAGAAGAAGCCTTTGTCGCAAATTTCGCCATAGATACGATGCGAACACTTACTAGCTCCTGCATGTTCTTGACTGCATTATTATTAAATGTTAAGTAAATACAAATGTAAAAGTTTCGTAAAGATCAGAGAACTAAGTCGAAAGGAAACAAATTGTTACCAGAATATTTAAAATTACTTAAGCTTTCGACCACGAGGATTTGGCGCGTTTTTTTCGAAAATCACTTCTGTTTATGTGGTAATTGTACCCAAATAACTTTCATATTTTGCTTTTATTAGAATCTTCATAAAGTTTAATGTTTTAGTAAGGGTAGAACTATAAATTTTCTTACAGCATGTTTTTAGAAGCTAGGAAGCGAAAATCCACATATGTGAACTGAAGTGATGAAGAGGTTATTCAATATTATAAAAATCTAAAATGCATTAATAGTAATTTTATAATTGAAAAAGTGAATTGGACAAATTTCCTCATTTGTTAATTATAAATAAATAGTTTTAATTAATGCATTATCTTAATGGCTCATTATTCTTAATCATCTGAATTTTCTTTCTATTCATTGCTTTGCCAGTGTTTTTAAATAAAAATATGAATCTGAAAAAGATAATTATAAAATATAATTACATTTTAAAGATATAGTTCAGCATTTATTACTTATTTAATTTTTTTGTTATTGTATCCACTTTTAATAAACGTATTAAATTTAATGAAACTCAGAATAAATCCACTACTAGCAGCATATTAAAGTAATTTATATATTTACATTAATATGAGACATTTTCATGTAGCTTACATGGTTTCATAAACAGGAACTGGCTTATAAGACCTTTCTACCTTTATTGTAAGTATCTATAGGTTAGGGTTTTGGTAAAGAGTTCAGAACATTCATAAACGCCATTGCAAGAACTAGGATTATAACTTAAATCACCCTTGTATGTGGCAAGATCGTTTCTTTTGCATGATTTATTTAAGTTTTAATTTACTTATTTTCTTTTCAATTTCGGCATCGAAATATAATGAGCTGTAAAAATAATTACTCGGAGAAAAATATTTTAATAAAATTACAGTACTATATGGTAATAACGTTTCTAATATAAAAAACTGTAATTCTGGTTTTAAAAAGGAAAATATACAGTATTTAAATCATTCACTTAGTAATTTTTCTTTTCATACTGTAACGGTGTACCCAAAAAATCTGTTTCTCAAAAAACAGTTCGTATTACTACATATTTAGTAAAAAATACATAACTGAAAAATAAATTTGGTCGAATAAGTGAATTTTATGTTATGCTTTAAAGCAGTGTTTCCCAAACTTATGACTTTTGCGTAACCTTTCTAAATTTTTCTTCACACTGTGTATCATTAATAAAAAAGTTAATGGATTTTTTGCTATAAAAAATTGCACAAAATTTAAAAATTGCAACTGGCTGTTGACACCACTAATTATTAAGTGTTAACACGGCAAAAAATAGCCAAAAGAAAAATACGTAATCGTAAAATTTGATAGCTAGCTTTGTTTTTAAATAAAATGTTTTGAAATTTTCATTTGTTGCCAGATATTTCGCATAAGAACTTGTACCCCTGCTATATTGTTCCAGTACCCCTTGGGTTACGCGTATCACACTTTGGGAATCACTGCTCTAAGGTATCATGATAAAACTACCAAATTTTATCGAATTTGCTTAATTGTATGACGTATTATAAAGCCATATTTTATTATTTATTTTACCAAAGTCATTATACATGTTCATCGGCAAAAATTAAGAGCTCTTTGGTTTTCCCATTAGAGTTAGAAACATGGTAACTTTTACCTTGTTCTGGAAGTCCTGACCATACTATTGGGGGAAGTATATAAATCTACAATTTGCTTGTAGTATCATTGAAGATGAAAAACATATTCGATGCTAAAGTTTTTTTATTTTATATTTTATACAAGAACCTTAATTCAGAAGAGGGAGAGAAGTTGCACAGTAAGCAAAATTGACCTCAAATATGCTAATTAATTAGCGCAGACGAAATTTTAAGTTACGAAATCAGACATAAAAAGGTACTTTCTCTGAGTAAACATTCCTTTCTTTGCTGTTGATGGATTTAGAATTCTGATCCCCAAAATATAGAGGCAGTCTTAATCAGTGAAAAATGGACCCAATAGTTGGGTCAGAAGCAGTCCAAAGTTTGGACACTTAAATTTTAATTTTATTTTTTACATATTTTTCCATACCTCGACAAATTTTCAAGCTAATTAAAAAACGTTTGCAAGCAATTATAAAATTCGTACATCCAGAGATACTTCCATGCAAAATATAACTTTTAATATACTTTTATTATTTTATTGTTTTATTTAATAATAGTGGAAAAAATTATAAGGTACACAATTTTTCGATTCCTATGATGAATGCATTTGTAATTGGCAAAATGCAAAATATGAGGGAAATTGGTTTGAATTGTTTCTGAAAAATCGAATTTGGAAAAAAGTCGTATTTGTAAAATTCAATTTCTCAGTAACTGTTCGACCGATTTTGATCAAATTTTGTATTTTTGCATGTAAAAATACATTATATAAAATTAGGTAAAAGACTGTATACTTTACAATTCAAAAGTTTTTTTTCTTTTGTTAAATAAAGCAATAAAAAATAGGAAATACTCACTGAAAGTTGTCTTTGTGTGGATTTATCCTTGACAAAATAAATTCGATAATTGAAAGCAAAAGTGTTTCAAGTAGCTTAAATATTTTCCTGATATAACGAAATATGCAAAAAATTAAATTAACATTAAGGAATCCAAATTTTGGATTGCTTTCCTACCCAAATTGTTGGGACCATATTTCTCAGATAGTGGCTGCCCCCTATATTTTGGGGTCAGAAATACGAATCCGTTGAAAAAAGGTATGTTCAGTATGTACATTCAGGGAAACTACGTTCTTGTGCGTGATTTCGTAGCTTAAAATATGGTCTGCGCTAATTAATTAGCATATTTGAGGTCATCTCATTGAACCTTTAAGATTGAATCCTAGAATGTGAAGATCCTATTATTAAATGGAAAGTTATTCAGGGTGGTCGGCTTATTTTTTGCTCATTAAACAAAGAAAAATAAACTTCACATTCTGAAAAGATAATTATGTAAATCACTTTTCAAAACTGATTATTGATATTTACATGGTTAACAAATAGTATTAGTGTATTTATAATATGAAAAAGTCATATAAGCACTAATCATTCGATCAATTATATAAGAAATGTTTCTTAGAAAAAAAGAAATTGCGTAAGGAGAGACAATATGTCACTAATTGATCCCATATCATTGCAGTTCAATTTCTATTGTTCCAGTTTTAATGAATTGTTTCTTTCCCTTCTTGTATTTATCACAAAGACAAGAAATAAAAAATGTTGTAAGATCAAGTTTTCCAAAGAAATTCTATTAAATCTTTGTCTTGCAGAAAGTAATGATTTGATCAATAAATCGAATTTCTTCCTCTTGACTTATTTTACTATACACAGTTAAATAGTTAAAATAAAGGATAAATGCTAAAAGTATTTTTACATTTTTGCAGTTTATGAAGTAATTCGTGTTTTAATGTACGTAATTTTTATGAATTCTTTAAATGCGCAATTTCGTTTAATTTAAATTTCATTAGAAAGTTAGTGCTGATCATCCTATTTTTTTTCCTATAAGTAAAAATAATTAGTAACTATAATCATACATTTTTTAAATTATCTTTTTCATTATAATTTTTGCGCTCATTTAATAAAAAAAATATTAAACAAACGCTTTAATCTATTTTAGTTTCGTCTTTTTTTCCCTTCAAAATTCTTCTTAATCTTAATTATTTTTTTAAAATTCTTTTTATTCAAAATTCTTCACAATATTAAAGAAAATGCTACTATACAAGAACATTAGTAAATTGAATCATCCGTAAACAGCCAAAATAAAACATTTTATTTTAAAATAAAATTATTGGTTTTAATAATGGTTTATGCAGAAGAATGATTTGAAGAGATGTAATGACAAGTATCTTGTTAAAAAACTAGTTTGTGTCAAATATTTAACAAAAAAACTAATATTTACTGCTATAACAAACAACGTGATATCAAAATTAATACAATACGTGCTGCGATACTACAAATAGCTGTGGGTTTTATTTCTTGTCAAACCGCGTTAATGATATCCCGGTAAATCAAACTCTCACAAAAAAGCAATCAAATGTATATCGCATATCCTCAAAATTGACCTTGGGATATTTATAGATTACAGTAATGCAATTTTCTGAAGATGTCTGGAGAGAGAAAACAAACTGTCTGATTTTGTCTAGTTTTATTTGATGATAAAAGTTATGATTGCAAAACATGCCATTTTTATTTTGAATCAAAAGATAAAATCATTTCCCATCGTGAAAGGAATAAAGCATTTTATGATTCAATTTTTCGCTTTCTTAAGAGCTGTAAAAATCATAACTATTATTTCATGGATGGATTAAAAGGAATACATGAAACAAAATATTAGTCATCATTTGAAACGATATATTTGAAGAAGGTAGTAAAATATACAATTTTTATAGTTTCCTCTTGGTTCGAAAACTTAGAGTGTTTCAGATCTGTTATTTAGAGAAAATCTACATATAAATATAGTAGACAGTTTAAAAAACGGAATTTCTGTAAAGTACTCAACCTAAGACATTGCTCACCACAAATATTTGTTAAACGTTGAGTCACGATATCGATATATCGTTGCATAATATTGCGTTACATAGTAAAAACTTTATAGAGACGTAAAATTGAACCATATTTTTAATCACTTTGCATTACAGAATAGTGTAATTAAGTTCAAGAAAAATTTGTCTGCACAGTTTGAACTTAACCATTCACAGTTATTTCTTTAATATGTTTCAACTAAGAAACATGTTAAGAGTGGAACAACACAGTAAAAGCCAGTAAAAAAGAATGATCTTTTGGTGAATTTTTCAACGATTGTGATAAACTCTTAATCGATTTTTTTAAATCTAATTGTGCATATTTGAGCCTTTATTTTATCATGCTTCAAATACAAAAAATTTTAAAAATTAGCTCTTATATAATACAATGTTTCTAACCTATTTTTTAAATTACCCATAACTTGTATTCAAAAGCTAAAAAAAAATGTATCGATTTGTCAGTTTTTTAAACTACTACATGAACGTATATTCATTGCACGTAAAATTTTTAAAATATATTTTCTTTAAGAAATGGTGGTGTTTTGAAAAAAAGTAAAAAAAACATGACATAACATAAGTTACATTTTCGTGGATTAGTCAGAACCAGTCAGCCCAATTAAAGCATCCCTGCGAGTAACAAAAACTATATTTATTGTTAATATTGTGTCAAAATATGAAATAAATCAGTTGTACATTGTACTAGTTAGAGATATCTAGAAGAGTACTAGTAGAGATACATTGTACTAGTGGAGATATCTAGTTAGAAATTTTGCAATTACCTATAATGTTTCAAAACCAGGTCCATGAGATGCTTCTGTTGTTGCTGTAGACCCTTAAAGCACTGGGGGTGCGATTGCCCTTGTTTTCCTGGGGCGCAATATATGGCCCAGAATTTCACTTCTGGCACATCCATACGGCACACCCGTTTATAGGACGGACCCATTCATACTTCCATCCCTTCATCCACAAATCGTAATTTTGACCGGAACCAGAGAACGATCAATCTCCAATCCAGTGCCATCAGATAGATAATTTGCTATGGGAACATGGAGGACTTTATGACCCGATAGATTTAACGTACACCAGTCACCATTTGCTACACGGGGAGTCTTCGGCTGGCTGGAATCAAAATCCAGCTCTCACGAAAATGAGTCCAGCGCACTATCAACCAACTTTTCCATTATTTTCAGCAGTCTCAAATGTTGATCAAGTGCTTGTACTCTCATGTGATACATCATACGTTTTTAGAGTTACAGCTGAAATTTTGTGATCATCTTCATTTTGAGCATATTCTTTAGCTGATGGGCCTACATTTATTTCTTATTGTTCTGAAATTGTCAATAACCTTTTGCAACCTTTATTAAAAATTATTGCAACTAAATAAATTGCAATTTTAAATATTTATATTAAAAGTACTACAAATTCCTTTTCTTACATAATGTAGTACATTATTTCATTAAATTAGTTAAAAGGATAGTGTTTTATTAAAATAATTTAATATGAGTGAACAAATCCATTAATCAAACGAGCGCACAAATTCACGTCACAGCTCGTCCGCCCTCGACATACTTTGCTATTACTTTCACATCTTTGCGAGAAAAAATTCAATACTTAGGTAGGGTAAACCAACCAGTGAAGGAACATTTCATATATATTGATTAAAAATAAGAATTTGAAAGTTTTTCTTTAGACTGATTGATAACATTGGCTTACTGCCAAACAATAGGAAGTCATCTACCAATGTTTTGGATTACCTGGTCAAATAGACTTCTCTGGAAAAAATTTTGAATTTGTTATTATCTCTGCAACACCTTACTTCTTTGAAAAAATTATATAATGAGTGTTTGTATTTATATGTTTGAAGTGGAATTAATTGCATGTAATAGTTTATTTTTCTCACTGTGAAAATAAGAATTCAAAATATAGTTATTGAAGTTGCGTTTTATTTTATATCCTGGACTGTCTTTGACTGGACAAAAGGGACATTCTAAATAACCCACTTTTGGTGGCCGACTTCCTTCGGGTCATGAATTTCATGGACATTGTTTAGCCCTGCTAATTTTGGGGATAAGGAAGAAGAAAATGTTTTATTTTCTTTAAACATCATAGCATAATCAAGTGCTGAGATAAGGGGGGTGTTTATTCATTGGATCATCAAACAATGAAAAACTAGTGAAGGAACAAATGTTCCTTTACTGGGTTTTTTTTAAGCTAATGAAAATGAGAGAAAAACTTTGTACCTTTAGTGATGTTTTGCATCAAAAGTATGTTAAAAATACAAAAAACAACTTCTAACCAGTGAAGGAACAGGCATGTTCCTTTACTGGGCATAGATTTCACAGTGAATGAACAGTATGTGTTAATATGTTAACACTTTACTTTTCAATTCATGATTACAAAAAAAAACTTAACATTTTCCAAGTATTTGTATGTAATAATTTCAAGAATAGGCTTGTTTTCAGATATTTGTATGGCATATAAATTCATAAAGAGCATTAAAAAATAACCAAAATTAAGTGTTACTTTACTGGGAAATTTTGTGTTCCTTCACTGGTAAGAGCTGTTCCTTCACCTGATCTTCTTACTACTTGTTATTTGAACCTCTAAAACTTTAAAACAATATTATGTAAGTTCTGTACAATATTTTTTCATAATTTGCAATTAGTAGCAAATATGTCGACACTGTCATTTAACTAAAATTACGAATTTTGAAATTAATTTAAATTTTGAAAGACAAGCGAAGCTTAAGTGTTCCTTCACTGGCTAGTTTACCCTACAATAGTCTTAAAAGGATAAACAGTAGAAAAATTCAATATTATTTTTCTTCATTTTTTGAAATTTTTACTGTGCTGTTCCTGCTTCAACTTTGTTAAGGTTTTAGCAGAAGAATAACTAAACATGCTTAATACTAAGCTTACCATAACCAGTAAAATGACCGTTTAGAGAACTTTTGCATCGAAAATGCGCTAATCATCTCATCATTTTTGCACATCTGACTTCATGACTTTTTCCAACAATTATATACAGTTAATATTCTATCATTATTATTTTTTTGTGTTTTGTTTTTTTCGAATAATACTTGTCGTATACCTGTTTCTGCCACAACCGGTCATTTGACCGGGAGAACAAATTATTGGTTCTCCCGGTCAATTATTGGTGGTAAGGTTGTCGGATCAGAAATTATGATGTAATGCGTGTTCTACGTATTGCATTCGATTAGTTGCGCATTTCTGCAAGAACTGTTGCGTAGTTAGTTCAATCAGAATAACTGAATTCAGATTTCAATAAAGTACCTAAGTACCTTTAGATTGGCATTCTAGTGTAAGAAAAAGTGACGAAAACTAAATGTTTTGGTAAGTAGCTAATATTTTGTCTTGATGGTTGTACTTCATTTCTAACTGACTGTTAGTTCTTACCCAGAAAAATGTCGAAACAATCAAGGCAGCACAATTTTTTAGGATAAATAATATTAATTACAAGAATAATTATTATTCTTATATACTCTAATAATTAAAATAATAATTATAAGAATTATAGAAATAATAATAAATAATTAGAAGAAATATGTTTGCGGAAAATGTACAATGGAAACATTCAATCAAGAAACTTATAGTCTGGTCAGACCGCTTATGGTAGAAATAGGTATATATTAAGTGTTAGTATGTTCAGTGCTAAAAATGTCTAACAGTGTATTAATTGCAGCAAATCTTTAACAGCATTTCCTTTTGATTGCGTAGGTGTTCTCTGTTAGAAGGTTTTAATATTGTTTACACTTAGTTGATGAAATTTGTTAAATGTGGAAATATTAATAAATGTTTTAATGATATTCTAATGCATGGCATAAAAACCATTTATTCGGATAAAATTGTTTTCAATTTAATATTTTTTACTAAATGTGTGATAATAAGAACAATACTTTTTAATACCAGAATTTCCCGCAAGCCGCCATATATACCATATATGCCATATATACCATAATACCATATATTTTGGTTTTTAATGTGAGAATTATGTATCTCTTTTTTTGGTAGAAATGTCGTTGCCATACAGTTCGGTTATTTACCCAGATTTGTTTCCCTTCATAGTGAAGGCGAATTCAATAGTTATTTTTCCCCAATAAATTGGAGAAGATTTTAATAAAATTGTTATTAATTATAGTTTTAAAGTTGATACAATTTGTCACTATCACCACTTAGTTCAACAGTTAAGGGGCAAAAAAAAATTTTTTTTTCTTCTCCTTCTTACGGTGATAACCCTTTCCGGATCAACGCGTAAAATAATTAAAAAGTGATTAGGAAGATAAAATATTCATTTTGATATAATGCTTTCGAAAAAATAACTGAGTGAAAGATAAAAAGTATAAAAACGCAAGAAGCGAAAGCAAGGGAGTGAGAAAGAAAATCTTAAGATAAAACTGTTCATTGAGCAGAGGAAGAAAATTTGATAAGCTGCTCTACGTATAAGAAATGTATTAAGACTTTTAGTGTTTCTTTAGAAAATACACTGTTAGAATTTTCCGTAATGTTTTATTTTAGAGTAGTTCTCCGCGAAATGACGGTAAAATATCCGGCTGCTGTCTGTCCATCCAATTAACCGTAAGGTTTACAGTAAAGACATTTCTTATCATTACCGTTTTGAATCCATTTACAACTAGCATGGTTAAAAACCATGAATATAAAATTATATGATTTTCTAACCACTTATGACTAGCATGGTTCCAATAAGTTCTGAGTATTATTTAAATGTAATTAACAATGTATGCCACTTACATTAAGAAAGGTATGTCTAAAAATACAATAAAATGTTTAAAAATTGTAAATTTAATTCACGCTTTCCATTGTTACAAATAACAGTAAAAAGTCTTGAGTATTTGTGGCAGCTGGTTTATGGCGTGTAATTATCTACCTTCATGTGTAAAAACTAAAGTATTGTGTTTCAACAGGCCTCTTTTTTTATTTACTTCTCCTCTAAATAACTATTATTTGACGTAAGAACGTTTTCATCAACCTTGACATTAAATTTATCTTTTTTAATCGATAAAATATTACGAAAATATATATGCGAGACATTAAATTTATAATGACCTTTAAATTTAAAAATCAAGACAAGAGCTTAACGTTCATAATAAACATATTTTATTGACTTAACGAAAGCAATTTTGCAATCAAGGATTGAAATTCTGAAGGTCAGCTGAATTATATTGCAAAATTACGACTATTAATAGCAGCGTATTACTTCAACAGGTGGCTTGTTGATAAAGCTTTTCGTGTTGATTTTAACAATAAAAATAATGCTCACACAATAAAAACGCATGGTGTATTATTGAGTAAAATAGCAACCGACTCACGTAATTTAGCAACAGAAAACAACAAATACCCATTCACGGATAAGTAACTAGTATTTTTACGATGTTGAAATAAGTTTGAGTGAATTTTGCGCATACTTAATGTTCTGCAGTTGCTTACTTTATGAATCATTAATAGAAACAAGAATAAAGAGCCATAAAAATGTTGTCAAGATAATATTGAATTTCATTCATCCCAGCGTGTATCTGGTATCGATTGTTTCTTATTTTCAGATAACACGCTGTTTTGTGTGCATTGATATTCTAGACAAAAACAACATTGATTTTTGTTCTATTTGCCTTTCAATGTAATTAGTGTTGGGATTATTTAGGGCGGAATTCAACAGAGTTTTGGTGAATGACGGTAATTTAATGAATTTAAAGAGTTTAGCAGGGTTTGTCTGGTAGTGAAGAAAATTAGCATGTTTTGGGAACTTTTATTGGTTAGGTAATGAAATTAATTAAAATTCCAAAACAGGTTCTTTGTTTTCGAAGCAATAAATTTGAGCCACGATGGCACAGGGTATAAAGTGCTCCCAATTACATGATATCAGTGTAAAATCACAGTAATGAGTTTTACAGCTCCGGCACTCACCGACCATGGTGCTGACGCAAATTATCACCGGTGACAGACAAATCATGGGTAAGAATCCTTTAGCCATTGTGCTAACCATGAGAGATTTTCGCGGATTCTTCTACATGTTTACCAAATGCGGGTTAGCTCCATCAAAAAAATAAAGATCTCCACAAAAACTAATTTTTTCCATGAAACAGAAATTCCTTTGTCTTCTAAGTTATATTCAAAATTACAAGACTGTAGAGCAGTGTTTCCCAAAGTGTGGTACGCGTACCCCCAGGGGTACGGGAAGAGTTTAGTGGGGGGTACGCGTTCTTATGCAAAATATCTTGCAACAAACGAAAAATTAAAAAAAAAATTTTTTTTTTGAAGTTATACTTCTTATGCGACTTCCAACAAGGTTGCGTTAAACGTTTAACGATACATTTTTATTGGCCGGGAAATCACGTGGTAGGATCCAGTTTTCCCTCATTCATTTCCATATTGTTTTGGTTCTCCCTAGCATAAAAATAATAAAAGCCATAAAAGTATTCGCGATCGCAACGAACTATAGGGGGCGTTGTTGTATGAGACGCTTACCTGCGATTTCCATATGAACCGTCATTCAGTTACTCTGGAGACGTCGTTAACGTAGCGTGTAGCATTGCAACGTTCCTTCTTTAATGTGGCTTATTAAATTTAAAAAAGAAAAATGCTTGATCTTCTTTCTTGTACAACCGAAAACAAAATGGTATCTCTTTTTATTAGAGAAGGAATATCCAAAACACATCGGAAAAATATTTGTACATTAACAGAAAAAAATATGTATATTCTTATAAGAGTTAAAACCTAATGCCCGAGAAATAGTATTACTAAATGTAATGATATAACATGAAAGGCCCATTTAAACTTTACATTCTATAGTTTTAAGAATCATATTAGTTCAAAAATTAAAATGAACAAAAAGTATACATAAGCCTCATAATTTTATGAAATTTAATTTTGTAAACAACGTTTTTTGACAACAATTTTTATCAAAAAATTTCAAGTTTCAATAAAAATCATTATTTAGAAACTAAGAAACGTAAAATAAAGAATGCTGACGAAACAAAAACAAAAAACAATTCTTTTTTGTCGCCATTTTTAGTGCTACGAATATTCGTCTTTGGGATTTGCCAAAAACAAAACAAGATGCAATTGTATTTTTTTAGGAGGGAAATATTTTACCGAAAAAACGAAAATGTACCAATTCCCACAACATAAAACTTTATCTTGGCAAACGTACGTTTTGGAAATGTTATTTCATTTGGAATCTTATTCATC
This sequence comes from Parasteatoda tepidariorum, assembly GCF_982258835.1. NCBI lineage: Eukaryota > Metazoa > Arthropoda > Arachnida > Araneae > Theridiidae > Parasteatoda > Parasteatoda tepidariorum. The sequence goes on along the minus strand of NC_141760.1, from coordinate 23,914,874 downwards.
AGAGTTCATATGGCGATATGATTGTTTTGAATCTATGCTAAACTCTATATCGGCTCATTTTCCACCGAAATCCAATTAACTATTTTGATTTTAAATAAAGTGTTTTATTTTATGAACTGTCGCAAAAATTTTAAGTGTAGATTGGCGGCACTTAAAAACCGCCAAATCTGTAGCGGCGGTGGCGTTAATACGTCGTAAGTACCGAATTTTTATTCCATACTTTTCTGAATCATATTATTTCAAACATTGGAATATACAAGAAGTATACATAAACACATAATGTTATACCATTTAATTTTTCAAAAGTATTTTGAGAACAATTTTTATCAAAAAATTATAAACTGAAAAACGGAAAATAAAGAATTCTTAGGATAAAAAAAAACGATTTTAAGAATTATTAACATTGAAATAAAAACTTTCATATTGTTTCTTTTTTTATTATTCTTATAGTTCTTAATCAGACGCAAAAAACCATTCTGTAGAGAACCATCATCAAATGAAAAAAAAATATTTACAAGCAAATTTTTGATTGTAAAAATCATTGCACTTACCTGATTTATGATTCCCGGAGAATTCCAAAATGATAAGTTCCTTGTTTGAAAACTTTATTCTCAAATAATAGATACATAGTTTATACCTTCATTACTTTTAGATAACATACTACACAGCAAAATTTTATAATTGATATGAATTTGAATATGTAGCTAAAAACAGAATAGCTGAATTCTAGTTGAACTTATTCTTTCAAAATTAAAAAAAACTTACCAAGAAAACGATTTAAATTAATTAAGAATCAGCACAAATGGCACTATTTCAAGTAACTTGGATAATTTTTTATTGTTGTTTTCCGAATTATATGGATACAGAAATATATACTATTCCATAACGAAGAAGAATATGCTATAACTATTACAATTCTGCATGTTCTGAATTCATATTTATTCACTGGAATGACGAAAGCAATGTTGACTTCACTTTAATTCGTAATGAATTGAAGACAGAAGAAATGCATTTTACCTTAATACACACATCTGTAACAGTATCCGAAATCGGAAGTCATCAGTTGCAAGTTTGTTGATAATAGAAATTAAAAATTATTGAGGAATTTTTCTTCAAATGTTTGGCGTGTTCTGTTCCTGAAAGATTTACTAATATTCTGGAGATTTTTTTCAAGTTCTTCGGCCTTTTCCTTAGGGAAATTTTGTTTCTTATTTGCTGCTAAAAAATGGCGTCTGATTCAGTCAATGACTTTGATGGAACTAAATGAAAACGTGATAAATTAATGTCCGATATTTACAGGCTCCCGCTAGACGGCGTACTCGAGCGTTGCGATCGCGAATTGTTTTTCTATAAATATTGTTTTAGTTTGATTTGATACACATATAATTTAATAGGAAAGTATATTTAATTTTCAAATTTAGTGGATAACAATTGTAAAAAATGAGTGAAAACAATTCCACGGACAATGCGACGAATTTAAGGTTATGTCAAGGTACTTATCTTGTGAATATCAATTGATTGTTAGGTTTTCTCCTTTGAAATTACATTATGACGCATTCACATACATTATTAATACAAATACATTTTCCATGGCTAGACGATGAGGCAACCACAAGCACTTCCACTGGTTCAAGAAGTCCACGAGAGAAAAATGCACAATATTACCGTGATTACAGAGCAAGGAATCAAGTGGAGCAGGAAAAAGAGTCGTTGAATAGAACTAGTGATCCTTCTACGACTGTTGATTCTTCTACAATTAACGTCGCAGGTTACGAAGTTTAACTTCTTCCGCGCGGAGTGACTCCACGCACTATTTTTTTTTATAAAACAGAGCTAGCCATAAAAATTAACGATTACGTATTTTTCTATTGGCTATTATTTGCAGAGTTAACAGTTAATAATTAGTAGTGTCAACAGCCAGTTGTGATTTTTAACTTCTGTGCAATTTTTTATAGTGAAAAATTCATTCATTTTTTTATTAGTGGTACACAGCGTTACGAAACATTTAAAAAAGGGTACACAAGAGTCATAAGTTTGGGAAACACTGCTGTAGAGTAACATAGTGCTTAACTTAAAACTAGGTCAGCTGTTCAACGCCAATAGTAAAATAAAATATTTAATGAACTGTAAAAATAGATTTTTTCAAAGAGGTGAAAAAAAATTTTTTTTGTTGGCCAGTCTATATTTTCTTCAATGATACTTTTCTATTTGAAGTATGTACTAACAAACACTCAGAACACGAAAATGTTTAATTCAGGATGTAAAAAAAGCATTTTTATATTATATATTCGAATAGGAACAGAATAACCAAAGTTTGTTTTAGAATTATTGATTTTGTAAGAAGAAGTATATTTCAAAAAATGAATAAAATTTAAAAGCGATCTCCCCAGATATTGGTTTGTAGCGAAAACACTATCTAAAATAAAGATCCGCATACTTCTGTAAATAATGCAATTTAAAATTTGTGGTATAGATTTAAAGTCATTCGGTGAATGCAGTTCTCTCAACTGGAAAAATGTAGCTTTTCGAAATACGGTTTTTAAATTTTCTAGACATGCTGTGCAGTGTTTGAATTTTCATTCTAAAATTATGGTTAAATAGCGGCATCAGTCTGTCCATCCAATTAACCGTCAAGTTCACGTACAAGAATAGGTAAAATTTACTCCGTTTCTGGCTCAATGGGAAAACCTAAAGGCTCGGCAATTTTTACTGAGGCTCTAGGGTGATGATTTTGGTTAAAATAATAATAAAATATGATTTTATTATATGATTTTATAATAGGTGATGAGTTTAGTAATTTTATCATGGTACCTTAGAACATGGCATTAAATCCATTTATTCGGATAAATTTCCTTTTTAGTTTTGTATGTTTCACTAAATGTGCGGTAATAAGAACTTTGAAAACCATAATTTATTACATGAACGGACATTTTTCGAATGAATGATTAACATTCCGTAAATTTTTATTTTACCGGAAATGTCCCTACCATATAATATGGTAATTTAACCAGATTTTTTTTCTCCGCGTGATGAATTCAGAATTTTTCCACCTTTCATAAATTCAAATGAATGCCTCATATCGTAGTTTTAGTCATATAAAAGGATACATATTCCCGATAAAGTATGATAAATCTTTTATTGAAATTATTAATTAATAAAACCACTGATATCATAATTTTAATTAATTAACTGGGGATATTCGATTATAATGCTACAATATTCATTATTTTTGACTTAGCGGCAAGCATTTTTTTTCGAAGAAAAATCTATTGTAGCAAATATTTTTTATGAAAAAAACCAATTCAGAATCATTATAAGTTTTCATTGCAAAATATTTTTTTTAATTCTGGAGCCTAGCCAAAAAAATTTTTTTCTTGAGAAAAAGTTCTTAGAAAAATTTTACTTCATTTTCAATCGCAAACATTCATCACAAATCCATTTTCAAAACAGAAAATTCACAGTTCAAATAAATTTTTCATTAGAAAAGAACTTGCATAACTGTGTTTCACTAGTTTTTACTATTTGCGTTTTGAATAGTTTAAATTTATTCTATATTAAATCTTTTTAAAAGCCAACTGACGGATTTGTAACTAACAAAACACATTGGTTGGAACTGTCTACAAAAGAGAAAAATGGCAGAACTAAATTTATATTCCAACGCGATATTTTTATGTCTGCAGACCGAGTTATTGAATATCATACCTGTATAATAAACTGTAGTTGCTAAATTTATGAATTATTAATGAGGAGTTCCAAAACCCTAATGAGTTTCTCCCAACACAGCCATGTAACAAGAATAAAAAAAAAAAGATTTTTCTTATTTAATAACGGATAACATTTTTATTCCAACAGTAAAGGTTATAAAGATAATGCATTCAAAAACTCAGAATGAATGTAGCGATAATGGGATTTTTCTTCCGAATTACATACTATGCATATAATGATAGTTAAACATGTAAAAAAATGTTGCTTTAATTACGAAAAAGCGTATCGTTGTTTTATCTTTCAGTCCAGAACTAGATTAGCAATAATTTTCTTCTTTTTACAAAATGAGAGATGTTAAACTTACTCTGCGAATCTAAAAAAATGAAAGTAATACGACACATTTATGAAAATGTTTTTTTTAACCTATGTTTGCTACAGAATCCTTTGCCAACTTTTTCTTACCTACTCAAATGATATGGCCCCTAAATAACCTTTATAAACTTCTAACTCTTAAATAGATTAAATTAAAAAAATAATAAAATAAAGTAAAAAAATAAAAAGCCGAGATATAACATTTAACTGAATGGCAAGGTATTTATTTTGCCATACATTTTAGTTTTGCAATATTCTTTAATAGTACAATCGAACTGAATTTATTTAATGTGATTGGAGAATAAATACTTAAAATAATAACTAATCATTGAGTTATGCATTTGATAGAAATATATTCATCTTCGCCTATTATTTCACATCATTCTTTTTGGGGGACCTTTTTTTTTATATTTCATTTTGAGGCAACCAAAATGGACTTCATACGTTTTTCAGTTATAAAGACAGTTCTTTCCATGAGCAAAGATGTGGCAATATATATATTGACTTAGCACTTAATGTTTATTTAAAGAAATATTATTTCTAAATGACTGAAAAATGCATAATTTTTAATGACTTTCAAATATGGAACTTATTTGCATAGTTGCATAACTATTGTGATGTGTAGCTTTAGTTTCGACTATACTAATTGAATTGATTAATTGTGATTACTAGAAAAGTTAGAAACATTAGACACAACGAAGGTTTATTAATTTGTTGATTGATTTATTTTGTGGAAAAAATAGAAAGACGAAATATTTTTTGTTTACTATTGACGGAATTGGTTTCTTTTAAAAAATGACAATAATTATTTCATCACTTTGATGAAATATTCGCTTGGATCAAATACCAAGAACCGGTTTCTCCGAAAGCGAAGAAAGTTTCGTGAAATTTGAGTGATATCTTTTCAGTGTAATATATATCGTATTGAACATTGTTTTTTAGATTATTATTAGGAAAAAAGTATGGTAAAAAAGTATGGTAAAAACTATACTAAGAAAAAAAGTATGGTAAAAACTACCAGAATATAATAAAATTTATCGTGGTTCTATGGGAACTCCAAGAAATTAGTTAATTTTAAAGAAGTGCTTTGGTTATGATTGCGGATTACCTAATTATGAAATATGGTTTTATAAACTGTGATATATATATATATATATATATATATATATATATATATATATATATATATATATATATATATATATATATATATATATATATATATATATATATATATATATATATATATATATATATATATATATATATATATATATATATATACATATATATATATATATATATATATATATATATATATATATATATATATATATATATATATATATATATATATTTGATTTTATAAAATTGGTTTCATAAAATTTGGTAATTTAGGAATGATGCCTTAAAGCATGGTATAAAAACCATTAATTTGGTTAAAACTTTCTTAGTTTCGTATTTTTTTACTAAATGCTTGGTATTAAGATCTATAATTTCTAAAACCAGAATTTCCGTTAAACCATAATCATATAAACGAAAAAACTAACAAATTAATCGTTTAAATACCTCATGGTTATTTAATCTGTTTGGTTTCATTAATCAGAATTATGTTTCTTTTTTAAAAGAATTGTCATCGCCATACAGTTCGGTAATTTTTCCAGAAATTTTCTCTTCGTGTAGATATGACGAAAAAACTTTTTTGAAAGAAATAAACGATTTACATTTAAATGCTGATATAAAATCGTTTCCTAAATTTTTTTGAAAAAAATAAACGATTTAAATTTAAATACTGATATAAAATCATTTTCTACATTTATGCATGACAAAAGTGTGTTACTTGAGATGGATATGATCCACCAATTAACATGAAGATAACACATCAAATTATAAAGTTACTGACTGATAAACCAAGTCAACTCTATATTTTAACATGATAATAAGATATTCGTTTACATAACTGGCAAAGGTGCCAACTAGTTTCTAAACTAGAACTGATAACTTTCAGCATCCGTTATAGTAAACACGCAGTTTATTTTCTCAAAGTTAATTTTATCAAACCTTATAAACTCTAAAAGCAACATTATTAAAATGGGTAGAGTTCCCTAGAAAAGTTTCTAAGTAATTTTGTGAAATAAATAATATACTTAATTTAACAATTCGCTTTAATATAAAAAAATAATATGTAAGATTAAAAACTATGTTTTTAAAATTATTAAGTATGATTTTAAAGATAAGGAATATATTTGATATATTTTTTAAATAAATTGTTATAATTATTGTTATAACTAATTTAAGAAGTATTTGTTTGTCTCAATTGTAATATTTATATATTATAATAGTATTAAATGTGTATTTAATACAAACTTATATTTAATGATGAGTTTATGAGTTACATTTAAGTAAAAAGCAGCATTATATTAAAAACAATTAATTATCTCATCATTATAGACAAATTGTTAATTAAAAATTAGAATTAAGTAAGTCTGGAATTCTATTTTATGCCTTATTTAAAGTTAATAAATAACTAAGTTATTGGCGTTTCTCATTGTTTGGATCTTACAAAATGAAGCGTTAATTATACATTTGCTGTCGAAGTCATTAGTATACAAAAATAGTGTCTGCATATTTTAAGATACAGTTAGATATTGATAATCAACACATTCATATCTTTAGTTTTCTGAAGCTAATCTGGGTTTATTTCAAAATTTACTTCAAAGCGTTCTTTTTTTACGAGTCACTCGTATATTGTCACTTTGCCATTAGCACAATTTATTTAGTAACGGTTAGAAAAGAATAGTTTTCTTTGATTATTGAAGAATAGTTAAAACTTCTAAAGCTTTTAAAAGTTTTTCGAATAGCCTTCAATTTTATATCTTCCTTATGCAGTTTATTCTATGTTATTAAAAATACTAGGCATCTCAATAAGTATTTTAATATTTTGAAAGGCATAAACTGTTGGTTCGTCAATTGGTAAAGTGTTATTTTAATAGAATAAATAAGTCTTAAAATTTTATTAAAGTAACTCTGATAGTTAAAATATATTGTCTTTTAATAAAGATAATCTATGTCTTTTAATACATTATTTCTCTGCACGAAATTATATTTTAACGTTGCATAATAACACAATTAAATGTTGAAATGGAGTACTGTATACTAAGTAAAAAGTTTAGTTTTTATTTTGTTGAAAGTGATGATTTTTTAAAACTTTTATAATAATAAAACTTTTCTTAAAATTACATAAAATTCAAAAATGTAACTTGAAAGTTTAATATGATCTAATATTAAAATAATGCGAATCAGCAATAAATATTTTATGTATTAGCCATCCATTTCTTAAGCACTATAAAATCAAAGTAATTAAAAAGAGTTAGAACATTTGTTTCAGGAAAATTGATTTTACAAAACCTTTTCTAAAATTATTACAATTAAATTCCGCATTTCTTCTAAACTAAACGCGGTATGGAAATTTTTTTCATAAATGTTAATAAAACAATTAGTAATTTAAATTTTTAATGTCTGATAGTTTTATTTGCTGCAGATAGTATTGCACAGATTTAATTGTATCACAAATGAATATTAATGAAACTTAAGCAAATATAAGTAAACTTGTTTTCTTAAATTTAAGAAATGCTGAAGTCCAATTAATTATAATTAGAAGTGAAATTGCTTTCAAAATTTTTCTGCTTGAAACTCAAAATCATATTATTAATGTAGTAGTATAATGGAATAACTTAAAGTATTAAAAGAAAAAAGAATAATAATCGAAGATCTTAAGTTTTTAACTTCGGTTAAAAAAATAATTTTCTTAATGCGTTTGAAAATATTTATATTGGGTAGTTACAACTAAAAACAAAACAATTAAGTAACTAGCTAGGCTTTAATGAAAATTCAAAATAATTGAAGAAAGCTTGAAAAAATGTATTAAATTTATTACACAATTAATGAGGGAATAGGATTATTACTTTATTTAGAATTTCATCCCATTTTTAATCTGTTACGAGAAATATTTAGGCAAAATTATAATACAATATTTCTATATTAAAAAAAACGTAACGCTGTTTTGGGTGTTCGATTTAACCTTACATGTTGTTTAAAAATTATAAGATTAAACATGGGGACCACTCTCTCAAAGAAGGAGCACCTCATATTATTAAACCAAATCTGAACTGAAAAAAGAGCGAGTTTTTTCTAAATATAGCAGCCATGTTGTCTTTTTTTTAACAATCTCTCTATAAATATCTAAAACAATTTTAAGCTTCAAACATATCATAATTACTTAATATCATTAATATCTTATGAAATGAAGCAGATTTGAACTCAGAAATTAGATTATTTATTTTATTGGAAGCAGAAATATTTGTTCTAAAATATCGCCTCTCAAAATAAGCTGCAGTAAGCAGCTGGTAGGAAAAAACCACACTAATTAAAATTTTTTGTTTTTTTAAGAAAATAAGTAAAAAAAAAAAAAAAGCAGCCGAGCTTCATGTAACAATGAACTAAACACATTCTTTAATTTATTTTTAGAATTTTTGTGCCGTAGATGAAACAAATTTCGTTTCCATGGCAAAAAAGGTTAAAGAAGAAATAAATAACTCTTAAAACAATTTTATTTAAAAACTTTGACAAATTAATATACTTTCAAATTACAAAAAAACTTTTTTTTATTCTACAGAAAAAAACTGTATCAGTGTGAGGAGAATTATCTCGACTATGTCAATCTTCATCTATGAAAAGGTACCCCATCATAGAATCAAGTTAACACGTCTTATATACTAGTGTAATGGAATTATATTTTTGTAGTGGTAGATACACTACAGTACTCACCTACAGTACTCCCCGCCAGAATAATATCTGTGATAGAATTCGATGAATGGATGCAACTAGTTGATTCCTTGCTGCTTTGGGAGAAGCCGAGAGAGTTGAGTTAAGATTACCGGACTTTTTTTTAAATACAAATCGTGAGAGCTATATTAAGTTCACAGTCGTGGTCGCTCCAGTGTTGCCATTAGTAGTCGAGTGTATACAGGCTGACATTGCGTGTGATCTTGACTAAGTAGCAACGGTGCCAGGAGGTGGATAATGTCGCAGTCACGAGTAGCAAGTCAGCTGTTCAATGGGGAATGCATCGAAGTAGGCGCATTCAAATAGAAGTGGAAGTTTCTGTCAAGGTAGGTGTGTTCACATCACGTCCGGGTCACCAATGTGGGGAGAGTAAATATCCACAAAGTCAATCTTCATCTATGAAAAGGTGCCCCTTAATAAAATCAAGTTAACATGTCTTATAAACTAGTGAATTGGAATAATATTTTTGTATTTGTCGATACACTACAATCAGCTTTATAGTTTTTTTCAATCAAACATAAATGTCAAAAAAATTGTTTAACAATAGTACACCTATACGGTTAAAAGTAAATCACATCTGATACTTACGTCCACATTAACTTAAGCGACAGTATTCTATTTTTACAATTAATTCCTTTCAACTAAAAAAATAAATAAAGACTAAATTCATCTTTGTGATTCCTAAATCATGAACTAACCATATATCTCTAATCAATACTCTCAAACAATGATAAACAAAAACTCTCAAGTAAATTTTGAGAACTTGTAGTAGATGCAGAAATAATTTTTGATAATATTTTATTTAAAGTTAAGGAAGGCGAAATCCGAAGGTCGTAGAATGTTCTTGCTTAAATAATGCCGAACATGTTATGTGAAGACCGAGTTTATTAAGATGAAACTGTTGTGCTTGATATTATTCAGTATAATCATTGTAATTATTTTATTCAATATTATAAGATGTTGTGCAATAAAACACTCTAAAAATGAATCAAATTTAAGAATTTTGAGTAATGATTCTATTTTATGATAAGAAGTAATATTTTTGTTATTAGAGGCCCTCGTAGAATATGCTTGCTATTTCATTTTAACTATTGATTGCTATGCAAAATTAAACACATAAGTGATTCCTCAGAATAAAAATAAATATCTTTCATAATATTGTAGTCAAAATGGTAGTGACAATTTAGAATATATTGTCTTCACAGATCAGTAAAGAGAATGGTTGAAACTTTCGCTCCTTTACTCTTATTTTCACATTTGCCATTATGCCTTTCTATCACTCTCTCTAAATCTAGTTGTGGGAATGAAAAAATGTTATTACTCAAATATCATTACTCGTTTACTCTAGCATGGTTTGATCTTTAATCTTAAGGACTGTGTTAAATTTTATGCATTTTACAATTAAAAAACAAAAATCTCTATTTAAAAAAAATAGGTTATTAAAATTATTTTTGAGCTAAGCCGAGTTCGAGTAAGCAAGACTGGAGATTGTGTGACATCATACTTTACTCGTGAAAAAACACATTGTAAAGACGTATCACGGTTATTAACTCAAAAAGTAAAATCAGTAAAAGTGGACTGATTTTTCCAAGCTCTCTGATTGCTTATCATAAATTTTTCATCAGAATCCTATATAATATAAAGTAGTGTCTATAAAAATCATGAACAGAGTGAACATAATTTCTGGGCCTTAATACAGAATTTACTCTTTAAAATCTTAACTCATAGAAAATTTATTTTCCAAAAAGCATAACACTTGCTTTAAATTTTAATAATTGGAGAAAAAAAAATTGTGAACGGTGCTTTTAAAATACTTTTTAACAAGATTATAAAGCTGTAAAAATTTAAACAATGTATACCGAACTTTCAAGATTTTTCCCAAGATGCAATCGAAAATTTTCACGAAATTTTTAAGCAGAGTAATTAGCGATTTATTGTACATATATTGTTTCGAGCCTATTCCATTATTAAAAAAATAACTTTAGAATTTTGCTATTTACCGAAAAATGTATTAAAAAATAACATGTCTTAAACTTTTATATTTTATGATCTTACTAAAACAATCGAGTAAAGAAAAAGAAATAATGGAAAGGATGATAAAAACAGAATAAAAGAAAAGAAAACACATTTTTCAAGGCTAATTATTCCTCGTCCAGAAAGGGCTAATCAAACTTAATGGTAAAGGGTTGTTTTAAATTACCTAATAATTTGTTGACCACGTGCATTCTTTTTCAACGTGACAGAGTTTGAATGAAGAGAAATTATTGTTATTTACGTCTCTTTTTTTATCTCTCATTGTGTGGGATCTTTGAACTAGCTCAAGTACAAGCACTTCCTTCAGACCCTTTTACGGAGACTGTAGCGCCAGGATTTGATGATCTGATTGTACGTTGTTATGCTGCAGCGTCCGTGGAGGAAGTGGTGGATGCTCGACTCAAACATTACGCAGCCTCGCAAAGATCGTGGTTGAAGCTTGGGCCGTAACTGTAAGTTGCGGTGATTGTAGTGTCCGGAGTTGATGCTCCGCTTATACGTTGCAATGTTTTAGCGTCCGTGGTGGAGGTAGCATCGCAACGTACAAGTGGAGCATCTACTCCAGGGGCTACAACCACCGCAACTTAGTTACAGCCCGAGCTTCAATCGCAATCGATGTGACGCTACGTAACTCTTGAGCCGATCATCCGCAACCTCCTCCACGCACGCTAAAGTATTGCAACCTACAAGCGGAGTATCAACTCCGGGCTCTACAACCACAGTAACTTACAATTACAGGCCGAGCTTCAACCGTAATCGATGCGAAGCTACGTTTCGTTTGAGCTGACCATCCACAACCTCTATAACGGGCACTACAACATCGCAACGTACAAGCGGATTATCAATTCTGAGAGTTTCAGTCACCGTAACTCACAGTTACAGGCCGAGCTTCAACTGCAATCGACACGATGCTACGTAACGTTTGAGCCGAGCATCCTAAACTCCCACCACGAACGCGACAGCATTGCAACGTGCAAGCAGAGCATCAACTTCGGATGCTGAAGGCACCGTAACTTACAGGCCGAGCTTCAACAGCAGTAGATACGAGGCTACGCTGGCTGTAGCTTCCAGAATTGAGACTCGGCTTGTATGTTGCAATGCTGTAGTGTCTGTGATGGAGGTGGTGGATGCTCGGCTCGAACGTTACGTAATCTCGTATCGATTGCGGTTGAAGCTCGGCTTGTAACTGTAAGTTACGGTTGCTGTAGCACCCGGAGTTGATGTTTGGCTTGCACGTTGTAATGCTGTAGCCTCCGTGAGGGTGGGGGTGGATGCTCGCCTCAAACGTTACCTTGCAGTAAATCAACCAAATGAATACCTTTGAAATTAGATGTAACAGATTGTTTATCGTCAAAAAACTTTAAAAAAAATTTGTTAACAAGTATGGGGATTGGTGAGCGAAGCGATTTTGAACCAGAGCCCCCAGTATATGATGGAAAAGAATAATTGTTTCATATACAAAGCTTCATTTTTCAACTGATTGACACTACGGTACGAAAATCGTACTGTTTACTTAATTTTTTATTAATCAAATATTTTTACCAACGCTGTGGTAAATCCTAATATTTTTGGTAAATGTACTCATTTGTGGTAACTTTATATACAAAAATGCGTAAATTTTCTTGCCCATTTATTAGTGGTTATTTTACAATGTCAAATATTTTTTTAATGCTCAATGTTATTTTCTTATTTTTTTTCTTCATATATTTGTTTTAATTTGGGACTTTGAAGTCCCGACTAATGATTGGTGACACTTTGAGAGTAGAGATCCTACTATTAAGAGTAATGAAATATTTGTGCATATATTTTTCACTTCTAAATATCAATTATTAGAAATAGTATGCAAACGACATTTATAAAAAAAGTAATTAAAATTTTTGATTATTATTTGCAATTGCAATATTTTTGTGCTCGCTAGTGTATATTTCGTATTCAGATGTGTTAGGATCTGATGTATGAAATTTCTGACAACTCAATTTTAATTTCTTCAACGGTTAAGTTAAGCTGTCAAGCTTCATCTTCTTCTGTACATATCTGTGGAAATAAATAATTAAATAAAATATTTAATCGTACATAAAAAATTCTACTATAATTAAATACAGTAAGCAAATCATGCCCAAATATTTTAATAAACATAGCAAAAGCACAGAAAATAATTCAACACTATTTTTAATACAATTTGTAAAATATTGATGGCATGAATTATAAAACTCGGCGGCACTTCAAAGTCCCAAGAAAAGATCAACACATTATAAAATTTTCATTAAAGTTAAACATCGAGTACTTTGTTTTACAATTACAGGGTGGATACTAAATACTGTTAGACTAAAAAAATGGTAATTAATTTTACTCATTTCGTAAAATAATTTGTCTCTCACTATTCCGGTATCGGTTTCGCTCTTTCTATAAGTTTAGACGTTTTTTGCTTGAAGCAGAAAACATTAAGAATTAATTTAAAGATGGAATCGAAAAGATTGTTCGTTAAACAGCTTATCGATCACCTATTTTTAGTTGGTAGAATCTTAACGCAATTAAAATCCCTTGGGTTTAATAGAACAGTTATATGTAGAACTATAAATAGATTGCTGGATTCTAATAGCTGTAAAGATTGACTCAGATCTGCTCGTTTACTCTCAGTTCGTACAAAAAATCGCATTAAAAGAATTCGTGGAACGATAAGAAGAAATCTACAACACTCTGTTAATAAAATGACCACTGAAGAGAACGTGAGTTGGAGAACTATGCAAGTTATATTAAATGAAGACCTGGGTTTTTGCCCTTATCGGAAAAGAAAAGTTCAAGATTTGACAACTGCACAAAAATTAAAAGTTCACAAAAATGTAAGAAATCGCTAAACCGGCATGGTAACAAAAGTGTTGACAGAATAATCTTTTCTGATGAGAAAATATTTTGCACAGAGCAAAGTTATTATGCTAAAAAATAATGTTGTATATGCAGCTACCTTCGATGATATACCTGAAAGTGCACGAATGGTGCAACGCTTTCAGAACAAGAATTACATATTGCTTTGGGCTGCAGTGTCAATTAACAGAAAAATTTCCTCTGAAATTCATCGATAAAGGTGTAAAAATCACTGTTGAATATTACATAAAAAATAATTATTTACACTTTTAGTGCCACATGCTGACAGATTGTATCCCAAAATCGATTGGATAGTTTCAGCAAAATTTTTGCACTGCAAAATTGGGTCAGAATAAAACAGGCTTAGCTCCTTATCAATTTTTCGAAATTTATTAAGCCAGAAGAGTGGCCCCCTTCTTCACCGGATCTGAAACCTTTAGACTAATGTGTTTGGGGGACGCTAGAGTCTATAGCTAATGCTAAGCAGCACAGAAGTGTGAACACTCTCATAGCTTCCTCATTGCTTGAATGGGATGAATCACCTCTTTAAATTATTCGTGCCCGCTTCGGACAATGGTGTAAGAGATTATCTTTAGTATTCGATCAAGATGGAGGTCAATAGGAATAAAAAAAATTATATTAATATAAACTTCAATTTATAGTGTTAATCATAATTGTGTATTTTTTATTTTCTATTTAATATCTATATAATAAAATGATTCGATATTTTGTAGCCACCCTGTAGTTAAAAATGTCAATCGAATAGAAAAATATGAAAAACTTACTTGCAAAATTGATCGAATTGGAAAAATGAGAATTGAGGAATCATTAAATAGCGTCCTCGAATGAAATATCAAAAACTAAAAGAACTAAACTAAACTTAACTAAAAGTTCTTGACATTTTGAATTGAATTAATATAAATGAATCGTATGAATCATAAGGGAAGAATATAATTTTTCAATAAATCGTAAGATTATTATTTATAATAATATAAATAATATTGTTTCTGAAAACACTTAATATTTACAACATTTTCCAGGGAATTTTAGAAATTCTATCAATTTATTTTAAACAAAATTATATTTTCGCTTCTGTTCTTTGCATTGCAGTATATTTTTTGCTCCAACATTTTTTTCTTATTATTGTTCCAATATAAAAAAAAAACTGTTTAATTACGTGAAAAGTGCTAATTGTGTTTCCTTTCATACAGAAAGAAGCACATTTGGTATTATACTTTTACATTTTCTTATTTGGAATTTATCCAACTGACTTTACCAAAAAGGAAGCTACGAACAAAACTAATTAAAAAAAGAATGCTAATGAAAAAAATTAATTAACTCCTTGTCAAAATGTATCTGAAAACTTCGGGGACTATTTATACAACGATCGTATGGTGATATATAGAGCGAAATAATCTTTTCAAAACTATTATTGTTTTACAATATTTGTTTTCAAAATTTTTGACGTGAAGTACAAATTTTTATTTCTTTTTTATTAAATTTAATACATAATTATTAAAATTAAATTTTTAAACTGATTTATTGAATTTATATATGATTGCCTATTCATTTTTTTTTCACAAATATCGGTAATTTTGTAGAGAATATGTAAGATTTTACTTCATTTTTTTTAAGAAGCGTGATCTTTACATATAGATAACAGATAAAAAGTATAATGTTACTTCCCCCTAAAATCTTCTCTTCGATAGCTCAAAAGAAACCAGAGGCTTTAGAATTTTATCTATTATTAAATTGCCTAGAAGTTTTTTTCTTTCTTTTAATTTAGTTGCAAGAATAAATTTTTTTCAAGTTCTATATACTACTTATTGTGGCAACTATAACAATTTTATTTCTTTTGAAGGACAAATTCAACACTACAAGTATTGTTACGATACAGCACTAACAAGAACTACAGTTTTCTTGCCTTTGAATTAAAATGATTTAACAACTTGCAAGCCATCTTTCGGATTTGAAAAGGATTTCTCGAAAACTTATTATTCTTAGATAAGTTCTTTAAACTCAGATGTTTGATGTGTCAAAAATATTGCTTCTCTTGACTTCTAATAAAGTAAGCGATAAAACGTGAGTAGAAAAAGGAAACGCTTTTGTGCGTAAAAATTAATATCAAAGAAATACAGATTTTTTTTTTTGAGAAATGTAATGTTTTTCAAGAGCTATGGTCCGTAATTAAGTCTGTTTTTTTAACATCTTTAATAATTTAGCTTAGCCTATAAATATTTTTTTAAAAATTCATTAAGAAAAACTTTATTACAGAACAATAAAAATAACGGAAATTTAGAATGCTGTAAAATGCGATAATAAGTGATATATAAAGAAAACATTTAAAAATGAGTTCGCAGAAATAAGAAGTTCAAAAAGTGCTGGATCACAATTGCGAGAGTCCTAGTCACCAAGTCTGAACTAAAGAATAAATTAAGTGATATGTGAATGTACGTAAAAGTATTAAAAGTATAGAAGTATAAAAGTTTGACACATAACACATTAGGCAATGCTTGCCGGACTACACCCAACAGACTATATATATATATATATATATATATATATATATATATATATATATATATATATATATATATATATATATATATATATATATATATATATATATATATATATATATATATATATATATAAGTTCAAAATGTAGAATAAAACAAAGAAAAATTATAGACATATGAAAAAAAGGGAGTGGGGGGGAAATAATAAGTAAAAAATAGCAAACAACAGCTTTTTTAAAAAAAATAAAAATAAAAAAAGGAGGAAATTTTATTTAAGAAACCGGAAAAAAAAGATATAATCTGTTCATCAGCCCACACGATTATATCCGCAAAACAGAGTGCTTTCTGATATTGTATCAATAAAACCAAAGCAAAATATATTAATACAATAGTGTGAGGAGCACTCAAAAATTTTTTTTTTTTTATAAAAATTACAACAAATAAAATAGAACACAAAAAGTAAAAATAACATGTAAAAACCGAAAGTAAAATAAAATAAAAAGAAAAAACAGTATAAAAATGGAGTATAAAGCGAGTAACGAAATCAGACCAACTTACATGGACGGGAATTTTTCAAGAATGATTTAAAAATGTTTTCGCAGAAAAATTGCAGATTACAAAATATGAAAACAAAAGCGCAAATTGAGTGTAACAAGAGGGTTTTAAAGTGTCGTTCTTACTGCACTACTGAAGTGATTTGTTATTCTGTGCATTGATTTGTTAGTTACCAAGGATGGGCCCGAAATGGATATGCGCAAGGTAATATTATACTGGATAATTTTAAAAATTGACCATAAAAAGTTTTAGAAAATAGATGTTTATTTAAGAAAAAATATAAAATAGAAAAGAGAAACATAAATTGCCTGTTTTGCAAATAATTTTAGCCACGGATTTGATGTATAATATATACACACTCGTATATATATGATCCATAAGTACTATCCAATATTCAAAATAATGTTATAACCCAATAACATAGTTTGCAGTTCGGTTTCAACAATCTAGTAACATTATATGAGCTCAATTTATCTAATGTTTGATCATTTGAATATCCAAATGTTATACTGAAATGAATATGAAATGAATGCTGAAATGGTTCGAAGTTCCTTAAAGTGACGTATGCCTTATAGTTGGTAAGACAAAATTTTTGATAAGTTGTTCAGTTTGCGGCGCTGTTGGCAAAAAAAAATACTTATAAATTTATTTTTTAAATAAGAACTTTTCTTTGAATAGAATATGGTCTTAAATATTAATGACAAAGTAATATATCTTTTGGTTTTATTGTATAAACATTCATTAACTCCATGGATATTTGAATAATGATTTGCATTTAACAAAAAATTTTGCGATACGTTAAAAAGTTTCAAAGTAAATTTTTCGTTTTATCGAAACTGAAACTAAACTCAGTGTCTCGACAGCCCATACTGCGCCAAGGCCTACTGTGCCCATCTCAGTTTTCTTGACCTTGGGCTCTGGGGTACAGAAGCAGATGTTCCGGTCAGGAGGTCAGCCGAACGCGAAACCCCTAGTGCTTAGTTCCCAAGCAGGCTTGGTACTTATTTATCGACCCAGTGAAGGGATGAAAGGCTGAGTCAATCTTGCCCGGCCCGAGGATCGAGCCCAGGACCTGTGGCACTCACCACTCAGCCACCGGGGCGAATCAAAAACACCATAACTCCAAAAACATTTCGAAACAGAAACACCATTTATTTTTTATAATATTAAATTAACTCTTAAAGTTAAATATTTGTGAATCTTTCTACACATTTGACAAGAGAATCCATCCATTTTAATGAATTCTGAGGCAGATTTTGTACGTCCACATCTTACCAGCACCATGTCTTTTAAATGAAAAAAATCTTAAGCCTCATCTTTGAAAGAAAATTGTTCAAAGTTGGGTTGAATAGCATCAAATGTTAAAAGATCAGGAAACATCTTTTGGGCATCAGAAATTTTGTTCCTTTTTAACGGAAACTTTCATGGATGATTCAAAATTGGAGAAGAGGAATGTGATCAAAGGCGAAAATATTTTCCTCTCGTTGCTTCTGAATCACATCCTTTAATCAATACTTGTCAACAAGTCATTACCACCAAATCCTTACTTTTGAAAGAACATTAAACCGGAAGGTGTATCAGCTTTTTGATGAAGTAAAAGTTGAGGATGGAACACGGCGGAAGCTGTTGTGACACGACAATACAAAAATGCATTGACTGATTTAGTGTTTGCGAAAGGAAATACTCAAATTTTCAACCTTTATAATAATAAAAATATAATAAGAAAAAAATCGTTTTTTGATTTTTTTTTTTTGAAAAGAGGAAACTATATTTTTGAGATAGGTGTCGCATGTACAATCTTTCATAATGTCATTCGCGATGGAAAATGAAGACGAAATGATGAAAATATACAATAATATACAATAATAAATACAATAATACATAATAGTTTTTTTGAGTGTTTTTTTAAAAGAAAATAGGAAACTATAACTTCTGAACAGGTTTAATTCTTCAGGCCCAATAGTATAACAAATGAAAACCTTTTAACAGAAGCTAATATCCCATCTGACAATGAAGAAATTTTAAAACGAAGATGGAAATGGCTTGGTCATATACTAAGAACAAATGGAAACAATTCTGCAAATGTTGCAAGCTCATGGGCGCCTGGTGGAAAGAGAAATAGAGGGAGGCCGAGACTGACATGGCAAAGATGCGTTAATAAATATCTTAGTAGAGCAGGATTAACTGGGAAGAAGCACGTTGCCTGGACAAAGACAGGAGAATGTGGAGAGAAAGATTCGAGGCCTTAGGTTCCAGTTCGACTCGAAGAGGATAAGTAAGTAACTATAATTTTGAGATAGCTTTCGCATATGCAATCTTTTATGATAGTATTCGCAATGGACAGTTATAAGAGATGCTGAAATCAATATCAGAGGCAACATATTTTCAAAATCTATTCAAATATTGGCGTATGCGGATGATTTAGACATCATTGCAAGAGCTGTTCCTGCATTAAAAGAAGCTTTCCTTTCTTTGGAGCTTGCTTCTAGGGATATGGGACTAATCATCAATACCGATAAGACCAAATACATGCCTGTACTTGCTAAATTAAATTTTACTGAATCCTATCTGGAGGTTTCAGACTGTTTCCCACAGGTTTTAGACTGTTCAGAATTTTACTTACCTTGGTTCAATAGTTACTGCCGACAATAACATAGACAATGAGATTCGGAGTCGTCTAATTTGTTCAAGTAAAGCTTTTTATGGTTTAAAACGTTTTTTCAAGTCCTCTCTTTTATCAAAAAATACAAAACTTTAAAACATTAATTAGGCCAATACTTACCTATGGCTCTGACAAGGGAAACTAGGGAAGTGTGACTCGTCAATTTTGAAATAAACTAGTGGGATGTATGCCTTATGAAGAATAATTTTAGGGGGCAACATTCGTTTCGGCCCATAGAGGGTCCTATGAGAGATAAAAAATAATTAAGTATGTAGAAAAATCGGTATTTCATTACTTCAATGCAGACTATTAGTTATTGTAATGATCTCATACTCCAATTAATTTTGTGCTACTTTCACGTACTATATAATGCATATTTATTGTCAAAATTGATTTCGAAAATTTTATATATCTGTAGTTTTTCAAAAAAAAAAAAAAAAAAAAAAAATTGGCATTTTAAAAAAAAAAATTTTGGCATCAAATTTTTAAAATTTTTTTTTTCAAAAAATTTTCCAATATTAAAACTAGTAAACAGTAATAAATTTCATTTATATGAGAGTCGAAATATAATACGCATTTTCCCAAACTGATGGAATTTTTTGTGAGTATAGCTTATGTAACATCCAAAAATGTGATTCACAAAAAAAAAATTTTTTTTCATATTGTTAGATCTTGCAAAAAAATCTGAAATAATTTATGTGATTGCATAAAATTAAATTGCATTTATAAAAATGTTTTCAAATTTGTTTGGCGAGAAATTTGAACTTAAAAAATGTTTAATATTTCAATTCGATTTTTTTCATAAAAGATCAACTGTACTGTATACACAAAATTTGAAGTGATATGTCACTTTAAGTGGAAAATCCGTTGATATCTATGTCCTGCGAATTGTTCAATATTTTGTCAAAACATTGCTGTCTTTATAATATTATTTTTATATCTGATATCCTAGCTAATTTTTGAAATATTTAACTTTAAAAGTTGGCATTAGCTAGGATATCAGGTATAAAGATAATTGTATGAATAATATTTCAAAAATAGCAATGTTTTGACAAAATATTGAACAATTCACAGGACAATTTTTTTTTATAATATGTTAATTTTTTGGCAAAAAATTTAAACTTTTTTGAAATTTATTTTTTTTTTCATTTTTTTACCAGTTGTGCAATAAAAAAAATTAAGAAAAAAAATGTGTCTATTAAAGCGACAAATACTTACAAATTTTGTTTATATAGTACGGTTGACCTTTCAAGAAAAAAAGAAATCATTGAAAACTGAAATATTTTTTTAAGTTCAAATTTCCCACCAAACAAATTTGAAAACATTTTTATAAATGCAATTTAATTTTATGCAATCACATAAATTATTTCAGATTTTTTTGCAAGATCTAACAATATGAAATTTTTATTTTTATTTTTATAAATCACATTTTTGGATACACATTAAATATGAAAAAATTCCATCAGTTTGGTAAAATGCGTATTATATTTCGACTCTCATATAAATTAAATTTATTACTGTTTACTAGTTTTAATATAGGAAAATTTTTTGAAAAAAAAAAAAATTTAAAAATTTGATGCCAATTTTTTTTATTTTTAAAATGCCAATTTTTTTTATTTTTTTTTCTGAAAAACTACAGATATATAAAATTTTCGAAATCAATTTTGACAATAAATATGCATTATATAGTACGTGAAAGTACCATAAAATTAATTGGAGTATAAGATAATTACAATAACTAATAGTCTGCATTGAAGTAATGAAATACCGATTTTTCTACATACTTAATTATTTTTTATCTCTCATAGGACCCTCTATGGGCCGAAACGAATGTTGCCCCCTAAAATTATTCCTCATAAGGCATACATCCCACTAGTTTATTTCAAAATTGGCGAGTCACACTTCCCTAGTTTCCCTTGTGAGACCTGGAACCTAACTCAAGCTGGTGAAAATAAAATTGCCATTTTTGAGAGAAAAGTTTTGAGGGCCATCCTTGGTGGGATAAAAATAAATAATTCCTGGAGAAGACGATATAATACTGAACTGCATAAAATCTACAGAGAGCCAGATATTGTGAAATTCATTAAAATACATCGAATGAACTGGGCAGCTCACATTTTCAGAAGGAATGATGACTCAAATTTAAAAAAAATCCTGTTACACAAACCCCTAACAAACAGGAAAAGAGGTAGACCCAGGCTGAGATGGCTGGATTTAGTTGAGACTGATTTCCTTACTCTAAAGGAGAAAAACTGGCGAACAAGTGTCAAAAGTAGAGAGAAGTGGATTCGAATTCAAAGAAAGGCACTGGCCCACCCTGGGCTGTCTAGCCAGATATGATGATTCGCAATGGAAAGTAAATAAAATGTATAGGAGTGTTCTCATCAGAGACAAACATATTGTTTTAATGTTAGTCGAAACATATGTGCACTACCTATTATTACTGATTGATTGAAAAATGTTCCTGATTAATTAAAAATTTAGTGAAGCTGATTGGAGCCCGCCTCTGCTGCAAACTTTTTTACAACACTCTCTAAAAGTCGACAAATTAAAAACGTATATAATGATTCTTCAGTTAAATAACGTATCTAATTGACTTTAAATATACATGAGTAGATGTAATGATATTTAATGTTAGGCTTTTCGGTAAACGGAAAGAGTCTTGGTTGGTAACTCAGAATAAATTAAATAAAGTATAATTTTCCAATACATAATAAAAGTAAAGGAGCTTTTTTGTCAACAAAGTAACTGAAGTATAAGCAACGTAGTGAAGCTGAATTGTCAATAAAACTATTTTGATCTCCCTATGCGAAAATTCTCCATAATCACAAATGTCAACACCAATTCGATTTTCTATCCCTATTTACTTCGAATTCTCGTTTCTCAAGCAAGATTATCTGGATTAATGGCCCAACCCGAAACTCTCTGGAATTAACTAGAATCAATTTAATGTTTACGATAAGACAGATCCAGTATTTAGAAGCTAATTCGTTCCTAAAAGTAAACTTATAATATCTTTAACTAAGATTACTGCTTTATTCAGACTTTCGTCTTATGTTAAATGTTTCTGGGTCAGAATAATCAATGGCCGATTTCAAGATGGGTTTTTCTTTAAGTTACTAAAAAAATATTGCATTGTATTTACTTGCTGCACAGTTTTGGAAGTCATGATGTGTCGGTCTATTAAGTTAACGATTTTCTATGGATGATATCACTCGTAGAAGATATGATTCCTTTTTACTTGATTGCATAACATTTAGTCAAATATTAACCTTTTTTATGATTAAACTCTCAAATGGTCTCTCAAAAGTTTTATCAGAAGTTAACATTTTTCTTCTCCTTTTGTTTATAAAAAAAACTTTATTGTAGGTCACTTTAAATAGCTGGTCCTTGAAGTCATAAACAGAAATCATAAAAATGCCACAAGGGTAGTGAAGGTAGCCCAAAATAATGCTCAAGTTTTAAAAATAAATAAACAGCTACCAATGTGGGATTTAAGGCAATGCTGCTCGAAATAAGCTTCTTTGATCTGTGGATCCCATCAGAAACTTGTAGAACAGAATTAGTTGTTAGGATGCTGAAGTTTTTAACAAAAACTTGCTTCAACATCTTAACAACTGGTTCCTCGCAGGCAAGATAAAATGCTTTATATTGCAGAATATAAGCCGATATTTTTTGAAAAAGTTTCAAGAACTAAAGTTAGGAGGAGGTGGCTTATAATCGGATACAATAAATTTTAAAAACTCCAGGAGAACGTCGTCAATAGAAAAAAATTAAATAGTCGAGCGAAACGTATCACATAAACTAGTAGTTGAAAACGGAATGCTTTAACGTAAAAATTGAAAAAATAAGTGCATAAAAAAGAGGATTTGAAAGGAATAGTATTATGTTCTTATCTTCTAATTATGAATTAGGAAGAATCATTATTCTTTTATTCTTTTATTTATTTTATTATTTTTATAGGTTTAGTTTTAAGCAATAAAAAAGTTTATTGTTTTAATTTATCTGAATTTATTTTTAAGACAAATTTCTGAAACAGTCTGATGTTAATAAATTTTTGAAGGGGAAGTTTAAAACTAAGAAATCTGGGCTTAAATATCAATTTTCATGTTCGATTGCGTAGTCTTTAGAAATAAATTTGTTTGAAATCCAAATTAAAGATTTATTTTGCTTAAAGAAAATTATGAGTATGATTTTGGTTTTGAAATAGTTAAGTATGAAATTGAATAAAAAAACTAATTAATTTTAAAGACTTACCTTTAATTATATTGTTTTCACTATACTAGAACTAAACTAAACTCAGTGGCGCGACAGCCCATAGAGGGTCAAGACCTACTGTGCCTGTCTTAGTTTTCTTGACCTTGGGCTCTGGGGTACAGGAGCAGATGTTCCATTCAGGTGATCAGTCGAACGCGGAACCCCCAGTGTTTAGTTCCCAAGCATTCTTGGTACTCATTTATCGACCCACTGAAGGGATGACAAGCTGAGTCAAACTTGCCCGGCCCGAGGATCGAACCACGGATCTGTGGCACGACAGCGCGAAGCTCTACCGCTCATCCACCGGGCTTCGTTTTCATTATACATTTGTGCAAAAACAACTTTATAATTCAGAAATAAATTATACAAATAAAATTAATCATAAAATTATTAAATTACAGAAATATTTAAATACTTAATTTTAATCAGATTTTAATGTAACTAAATTTTGTCAAAATCTCACTTGAAAAATTTCGAAGCTTCTTCATTATAAAATAATTACAATTATGTCAAATATGTGTTTTATACTATTTTCTTTCATAAATATTGGCACTGTACGTTATCTCCGCACTATATATATTTGTTAAGAATCTTTACCTAAATATTAGAAATTAATAATCAGAAATTAAGTTATTATAAGAAGAATAAAAATATTATAAAAAGTTGCAGATTTACTAATGATATTAAGTATCGATTCCTTAAGCAAAATACAGTAAATCGAACATTTCTACATATTTCAATTTTTCTTTGATTTAATTTTCATTGAATCAGCTTTGGGATATCTAACGTGATCTTAGTCAAAAAATGAGTTTGTTTGACTAAAAAAATGAGCAAGTTTGACTAAAAAATGAGCTCCAATGTGTTACCTAGTGTTTCTCAAAGTGTGGTACGCGTACCCCCAGGGGTACGGGAGCAGTTTAGCTTGGGGTACGCGTTCTTATGCGAAATATTTTGCAACAAACGAAAATTTCAAAAATTTTTATTTAAAAATAAAGCTAGCTATGAAAATTTACGAATACGTATTTTTCTATTGGCTATTTTTTGCAGAGTTAACAGTTAATAATTAGTGGTATCAACAGTTGTGATTTTTAACTTTTGTGCAATTTTTTTATAGTAAATATACATTAATTTTTTATTAGTGGTACACAGCGTTATGAAAAACTTAGAGGGGTTACTCGAAAGTCATAAGTTTGGGAAACACTGTGTTACGGTAATAATAATAATGCAAATTTTACAGAAAACGTATGTATTTACTATATAAACACACTATAGTACAATGAGTTTGGAAATTTGGCATGTTATTTAATAGCTATTTACATAATATTATTCTCATTACATATGGCACACCATGTCATTTAAGATAGTCATTATCCTGATTAAATTTGAGTAATCGATAGTGCATCTACACCTACTCACTTCTAAATTGACGTCTTTATTACCAAATGTGATAATACAGGTTGCATATTAGTAAGCATTATGAGCAATTACTTGAATAAAAATATTACTTATACATGCACTACTTAACTCACATTAAAAGCTTAAATTTTATCCTTATAATTATGTATAGATTTGGATCAAGTATAATTATATAATAACATAAAGCAGGGAGGTTAATAATGGTCAAGGCTCTTATTAAGTCATCGTTTCCAGTGATTATTTTAATTAAAACTTAATAAATTTTTTTATCGGGACATGTTATGATTCTTTAATATGAATGTTTTTGTCTTCAATTCAAGGATTTAAATCGAAAATACGATCAAACTGATTGAAGATATTATACTATTATTTTATTATACATCTTTATTCTACTCATGGAAAAAAAATCAGGTTATATAACCGTACTGCATAGTCATGACGCTTCTTGTAGAAAATCCACAATTCTGGTATTAAGAACCAAAATATAAGGTATTTAAACTATTATAATTTTAACATACTTTACATATAAATTTTAACACACTTTTTCCTTAAATAATCATATTTTCAAACATGATATTTCAGTTCTACAAAAGGTGATTTTTTCGTTATTTTCTTACATTTATTACAACAAGTAGAGCTAAATTACGTTTATCCGTACTTTGAATAAATAGATTCAGCATTAAACAATAACATCGATATTCATCAGTCTTTGCCCAGGCCTTATAAGATGTTAAAAGCATTATTTTTAAGTCAAAGCATGGTATTGTGCAAACAATATAAAGAGGTATCAGAACATGATTCAGCTTAGTATCATTTTATAACAATGATTAGAAAATTCCAATCAATTGATTGATTGATCGAATTGAGTCATAATTCATTAGAAGACAGATTGGAAAGATATTTTATATATATATATATATATATATATATATATATATATATATATATATATATATATATATATATATATATATATATATATATATATATATATATATATATATATATATATATATATATATATATATATATATATATATATATATATATATATATATATATATATATATATATATAATTTATATAAATATGTAATGCTTACAAAATTCAAAATTCTAGACTTACAAAATCCAATAATCATAATTCGAATTTTCAACGTGACTACAGAATCAGAGTGAATTTTACAGTCAAATCTAAATTAAAGAAAAGAAAAGATTTTGTAATGATTTTTTGCTCTAAAAACTTTACGAATAATCGCACTAAAATTATTTTGTTTTAATTTTTTATTTTAACTTATATTACGTCGATTTATTGATCCTGTTTTTAGTACAAGTCATCCTGAAAACGTAGAGTAATGGATTATTTTGGTAAGAAATAGATATTTATATTCAAATTATTAACCCCTTCCATCTCGCTCCCGTGAAAATGACGGACTGAGTTTTCGCCCGCTATTTCTCGCTCTCGTGATATTGACGGGCTGGAGTGTTCAGTAGTAATACGCCAATAAGAATAAAACTAATTAATTTCTTTTGCCCGGAAAGCATTTAATTTCTCATTTTACACACCTCATGGCAGTAACAAGAAATTTTTAAGGTAATTGTAGATAGTTAGTTTTTTTTAAACTAGTTGCAGCACTTATCAAATACGTAATACAAATACAAAAGCCAAAAAAATAGGCACTTTTATGACCGTTTTCTTGAAAATTAACCGATCGTTAAGGGGATAAAATAAAAAACTTCATTATATATTGTTTTTAGAGAAAAAAGTATTTCAGAAACAGTCATTTGTTAGCCAAGGAGGTCTTGAATATTAAGATTTAATAATTTCGCGAACAAACGGCACGAGTGTGACTTTACTTCCGGAATGCTTCCCAGAATAGATAGCCTCCTTCAATTTGAAGTTGAGTAACCTTCAAACTGCAACCATGGAGAGAATTACACCTCTGCTATATGACAGCTCAGTGGTTTAACCAAGTTGCAGTAGTAATTCCAATATATTGAGACTGAATTTGCATTTAACTATAATTATGCTACTTTTATCTCTTTGGATGTGTCAGTTCGCATAAATAAAGATGACTGATGACGAAACATGAAAAGCAAATATTTTTAATTAGTCACCGGAAAGAAACTTTAAGCTAAGATCGCAAATTAAACAAGAAAAGTTAGAATTCGTGCTTAACTAATCTCCCCTGCAGCTGTCGAAGTGTGAAGAAGAGGGTGGTACTGGAGATCGATGCTCATTAAATACTCGGGATAACTAAATCTAGTTTGCATAGATATTCGCAACTTGGATGATCACCAAGTAAATGGCTTAACTTATGAAAGAATCCATGAAAGTAGCGCTAGTTAGAATAGATATAGAAAACTCATACTTGAGGAAAATATTATTAAAGGTATTTTCGGGGTCAAAACTACCAGAATACGTAAAATTGTGCCATGTTTCCTGGCTTTATAGGAAAACTTAAAAGCTCAGTAATTTTTATTG
This sequence comes from Parasteatoda tepidariorum, assembly GCF_982258835.1. NCBI lineage: Eukaryota > Metazoa > Arthropoda > Arachnida > Araneae > Theridiidae > Parasteatoda > Parasteatoda tepidariorum. Next base: position 23,887,163 of record NC_141760.1, on the reverse strand, counting down.
AATATCTTTGAGATTGATTTTGGTAAAATTGACAATAAAGTAAGGTTTTATAACGTGCAATAAAATTTGGAAAATGTTGTAAAATTTGGTCATTTAATCAAATACCTTAAAACACGACATAAAAACTATTTCTTTGCTTTCATTAACTTTTCAGTTTTGTATTTTTTACTTAATGAGTGGTAAAATGAACTATAATTTTGAAAACCTGAATTTCCGAAAAACAGTTACCATATTATCGAAAAAATTACTAGATATGGTTTAAAAACCGTTATTTTGGCTTTTATTGCTAGAAATGTCTTTATTACTATAGAATCTGGTAATTTTAGCTGAATTGTTTCTCTTCATGTAAGATGGAATCTTAATGATTCGAGAACCAAACTTTAAATATTCTAATTTATTTGTGCGAGCAATATTTTTGGTTACGAGACACGAAAGTATAGTATAAGAATGCATATACCCTTTTGCAAATAAATATTATTATTTCCCAACTTAAGTATAGAGGGTGGAGGGAAGTAATATTATATCAAAAGTAGTATATACGTAAATTTCTAAAGATAAACTCACCTTATTAGCGATACGAGGGCTGCTACTTATATTTCTGGCCTAATAATGAAAAAAACAAACATGTAAGATCGAAATTGGTTTTATTGTTTTTCAAAATATTCTCCATGATGATCAATACACTTTTGCATGCGTTTGAACCAATTTTCAAAGCACTTTTTCCAGTCCGATTGAGGTAACTCCAAATCATGCGTTTTGAATGCATCAACCGCTTCTTCGGGGGTCGAAAATCGTTGTCCACGTAATTTATTTTTGATGTGTGGGAATAAGAAGAAGTTATTGGGTGCCAAATCAGGGCTGTACGGTGGATGACCCATCAGTTCGATCTTTCGCTCCGTCAGAAATGCCTTTGTTTGAGTCGATGTGTGAGAGCTCGCATTGTCATGATGAAGAATGATTCGCCTGTTCCACTGCTTTTTTCGAATTTCTCCGATGACTTCTGGCAAACAAATGATCGTGTACCATTCAGAATTGACCGTCCTGCGTTGCTCTAACGCCACTGTTGCCACATGACCGTTAATGCCGGAGAAACAGGCAATCATTTGTTTCGATGTGCTTCTTCCTCGAACAACTTTTGTTGGTTTTGCCTCGTCTTGGAAGACCCATGAGTTGACTGCTGTTTTGTTTCCGGCTCATATGCATAGATCCATGATTCGTCACCTGTGTAGATGTTATACACTGCCTTTGATGTACCTTGAACGTATTTTTCTAACATTTCCTTGCACCAATCGACGCGAGCCTTTCTTGAGCGTTTGTCAGATTATGCGGGATCCAACGCGAACAAATTTTTTTTACGCTCAAATGTTCATGCAATATTTTATTGATGTTAGTCATACTAATGTCCAAAGACGCCTCTATCTCACGGTATGTCACATGACGATCTTGCTTTATCAATTCACGCACAGCATCGATCTTTTCTGGCACAACAACGGATTTTGGACGACCTGCACAAGATTCGTCCTGGATCGAACATCGACCACGATTAAATTCGTTATACCAATTTTTTACAGTGCTGTAGGATGGCGCTTTATCGCTGAATAAAGAATTAAGTTCATCGAAGCACTCTTGTCTTGACAATCCACGTCAAAAGTTATGAAAAATAATGGCACGAAAATGTTCACGATTCAATTCCATTTCTTGAAAGAGATGAACTTTTCAATTCACTGTCAACAACACAAATGAAGCTATAATGGTAAATCGTCTGCTGAATTTATGTTTAAAAATATCAAACTTTCTATTAAAATCGTCTGCGGTCGCCTTGCAACACTTACACTAGAAATATAAATAGCAACCCTCGTATAAAACAAGTTGAAGCTTACCTTGTGAGTGTTAGAACAAAACAAACAATGAACAAAATCAATTTTTTATTAAAATTTCATAAGAGATTAAAATTAATGCAAACGATATGATAATCGATATAAAAAATTCTAAGTACTAATTATGCTAAAAAATATGCAAACGATACTTTACTGATACATTATTTTATAGGTATCGTATTGTTTATTTAATATTTGAGATAAATAGTATTAAAAATTAAATTTTTTAACTTTCCATTTCTTAAGAACTACTTGTTAGTTTAAATGACATAACGAAAAATATTGAAAATTTTTTTATACCCTGTAGTTCAAATTTTTTTAAATCATTATTCAATTAAATAGTAAAAAACTCTTAATAATCATGTAAACATATATTTTGTGTAGAAATATCGTTAGATAAAGAAGTATTATACTTACGAACATAAGTTTTATCTTACTTTAAATAGTTCCAGGGGCGTGTGGAGTAAAGCTAAAAGTGAAATTAACATTAATGAGTGAAATTAACATTAAAGTGAAATTAACAGAAATTCGAACATTCTCTTTTTTTTGTCGTGCCCATGACATAGCCGAATCAAATGCTTCCATGAGTCTTGATAACTGCTTCAGCCATTTGCTTGATGTTATCGTCATAAAGGTCAATCAATGACGGCAAGACTCCGATTTCTCTCAGATTAGCACTCATTGCTGGACACTCAAAGATGTGACATGGTGTCAGCTGTGTATCTGGGCAGTTTTCACAATTCCTATATACTTTCCTGCCCTCTCTGTCTATCTTCATGCCTCTGTGGTGATTGGTTCTCAGCCTGGCTATAGTTTTTGCTGTGGATCTATCTGCATTTATATTACAAATCATGTGTTTCGCTAGAATTGATTTTACTCTTAGTTTAGATTTAGCAACTGCATTTACATCTTGGGTGGAGACGTTACAGTCATTAATGTTGAGATTTCTGACTTCCTTGGCCAATTTATCTGCATTTTCATTGCCCGCAATGTCAACGTGTGGCGCCGGATCCAAATTTACCTTGTTGAGGGTAAAGTAGTAGTTAAAAACACTCCGTTAAAGTAGTTAAAAACACTCCGGAGCCTCCATGTCTGATAGTTTTATCAGAGGAACCATCTGTATATGCATGTACAAAGTTCTCTTTTGGAAACAGTTCAATTGTCTTGAGTCCCTTTTCTTTAATGATATCATTGTTTTCGTTTTTATTGCATGGCTCCAAGAGGTCAGTGTGGATATTTGTGTTCAGTGGAAGCCTTTTGTGGAAGATTGGTTTTTATAGAATAACATATTTATTGTGTTCAAGGCCTACGCTTGCTCTGATATCTCCATCGTATTGCATGGGTGAAGATCTTTTCAGTCCTATCTTGCATTCCATTCTATGAAGGTGATGCGGGAAATGTGATCAGGTACGCGATATCGCACTTTGTTGGTGAACTATATCATATTTATTTTCCTTCTCTTTTGAAGACTTTCCAGACCACCCTCTCTGATTATCTCGCCATTGTTGGTGGAAGACACTGCACCGGTTATTATCTTTGCAGCTCTCGCTTGTACGCTTTCCCACTTGTTTAGGACGGTATCAGAGGCATGTGCCCAGATCGTTGAAGCATACTCCATAAAGGGGTCTAATGAGTGAGGTATATGTGGTCTTTAAGGTTGTGGGAGAAGCTCCCCTTTCAGTGCCGCAAAGACTTCTGATGATTTTCAGTTTTTTCTGAGCTCTTTCGGAAACCTTCACATGCTCAGTGAATCTCAATTCGGCATATAGAGTTATTCCCAGATATTTAGGGTTAGATGTTTTCATGATACATTGTCTTTCAATATATAATTTTGTATCTATTTGACCCCTGTGCTTTCTATCTGTTGAGAAGACGCAAACGGTCCCGCTGTCCAACAGGCCGAAGTCCAACCTCTCGAGGCTCTGGCAAATATATTTCTATGATGAGTCGAACACTCTTCTGCATTAACTATTTGAATCATATTTTTTCAAATGGCTTTGTCTGGGAAACATGCAATTTTTCCAACCCTTCATATTTTAAGGGTCAAGAATCCAAATCCGTAAAAATTTAGTCATGTTTAATATAAAAATATACATTTTTGTGTCTGATATTCTTTTAAAAATATCATTTTTCTCAATTTTAGCATAATTAAGGCCCTTTTAACGTAATTTAACTTTAACTTGTGGTTTTCAAATCATCATATCAAAATTTATTAAGTTACTCTATTTTTATTTTTATTTTTCATACTCTACATCAACATTTTCAATTGGAATCTAAAGTCAAAGTTTTTACTTCTTTATTCTTGACTGTTATCTATTTTATTCTTTCACATTAACTAACTTTTAAATAATTTTTAACTGCTGGAAAATTTGAGTTAGAATGTCTTTTTTATAACTTAATTAATATTTGTAGGATTCTGTTAAGGGAAAAGTTGTTAACGAAAAAATGAGATTGAATCATAAAATTTTATTATTTTTGGTGATAAATAATTAACTACATTTTCGTTTCCATTTTAAACGGAATTAAAAAAATAAAAATGAACAAATACTAATTATTTTATACTAAAAATTTGTGTAGAAATGTAAGAATATTTTTAAATTAATAAACAACTTCTATCCTTAAGTGAACTAAGATGAAAATATTTAGTTTCTGAAATTTCAAATTTACAAGTATTTCTCATATTGAAGAAAAAGAATTAAATTAATCTAAATCTTTCCGCAGATGAAAATTAAAAGTTTAGTGCATAAAATAACGTCTTTTTTTTAAAAAAAAAAAACTAAAAACAACTAAGTGCGTTAACTTATTTATATTAGTAGCATTTTTACATGACAATTTGAATGTTTTTAAATATTGCAATGATATTTATTCGCAATGGCAATATAGTTATTTCCGTTTCTGAATCTGCATTTACTTCAAATAATGTCAAGAAAATTTATTACTTTAATACTATAGTAAAAATACTTCTTTGAAACGTTAAGTACTTCTATTACATTTTTCTATCGGGGCATGTTATAGTGGAATATAATGACTATTTAACTAAAAAAGAATTTGAACATTATGCTAGTTTGTCAGAGGAAAAGAAAAGGTTGAAACAGAAGGCAATAATCTAAAACTAAAAGCCCAGAAGAGCAAAAAAGACAGTCACCAAAAAACTACTAAAAGCAATGAGTCGAGCATTTTCTTGAAATATAGAATAGAAAAAAAAGGTTTAAAAACACTCTACATCTCTTTTAATTTTTTTTTTAACAGGGAATACATTTCTACATTTAAAACGTTTTTCCTGGGAGCTACGTTACCGAATAAGCATTTTGATTGATATATGAAACAACGTGCTTATTTTGTTTATATTTGCTCTTTTGATACATATGTTTATAAACTCATTAATATTAAGTTTACTGTAAATAGGCTTTATACTGAAACACTTTATCAGGAAAATTGCGTGATTGAGGTTACTTTTGACAATCATTTGATTTGAACGTGTTTATGAAACTTATTAAGTTTACCGTAAATAGGCTGCACACTTAAACATTTTATCAGGAAAATTACGTGATTGACGTCACTATTGACAATCATGTTATTTGAACGTGTTTATGAAACTCATTAAATTTACCATAAATAGGCTGCACACTTAAACATTCCAACAGGAAAATTACGTGATTGATCTAACTATTGACTAACATGTTGTTTAAACGCGTGTTTGAGAAAATCATTAACATTAAATAGGTTATATAATTAAATATTCCATCAGGAGAATTGCGTGATTAACGTAACTATTGACCAACATGTTGTATGAACGTGTTTATGGAACTCATATAGTTTATCTAAACATTATACAAAGAAAATTGTGTGATTACTGTTAGTATTGACTATCATGTTATTTAAACATTTGTTTATGAGACTCAATTATATTAAGTTTACTGAAATTAAGTTTTGTGGCTGGAAATGTAATTATAAGCTTTCAGTACATGTTACACATAGCGGGTTTATAGCAATATCAGGCTTATTATTCTTTTTTTAACGTACAATAAAAAAAATTAAGAATGTATTATAGAGGAATTAAAAAAAAATTTCTCGGTGTTCTCGGTTTTCTCGATTCATAAAATTGAAGTTTAATATAAACTTTATTCAAATAAATTTTAATTGCTTTTTTTTTGTCATATGAAACTGAATTTCCACTTTTACTGCATAATAATAAAAACTTTATTTTTTGTGTCCCCTTATATCATCCGTTTTATAATATAACATGCGTATTTAGGAAAAATAAAATAATAAAAAATAATACAATTCATTTTAATACGATGCACCTATTTTTGTACCAAAATGAATTCGGTCCATTTTCCATATTATGTAGAAGTGTTATCGAATTTGAAAAAAATAGTGTTTTCGTTTTTAATAAAAATGTAGGAGAAGTAAAACCGTTGTAATAACTAAAAATATTTTTTTGTTTCTAGATGTAATGTATGTATGTACAAAAAATGTATGTGTTGCGAGTTTGCATTTTTTAAAACTATTGTAATCATATTTTTATCGTTTAAGTACATCATATTTCTAGTAATCATTATATTCTGAGGCAAAATATGTAGAATATTGTGATTAAGGCTCTTTAGGAACAAGCAGAAGGCTTAGCAATTTTTATCGAAGCACTTAGGTAGTCATTTTGGTAAAATTAACAATAAAATATGGTTTTAAATAATGTGATAAAATATAGTAAACAGAGAGAGAGAGAGTAAATAAATTTACTAAAACAATTATTAGCTAATTTATATAATTTTTACCACGTGCAAATCCTTTTTTTCAAAATCAGTGGCTAAAATTATGTGTGAAACAGGAATTAATGTTTCTCTCACTCTCTTTCTCTTTTTTTTAATAAAAAGAGCAATTTTCTTTAATTAATTTTCTAATATCATTAAAATTGTATAATTAAATATCAACCTTATTAATTTCATTTTATTTTATAACCGTCGTTGAACAGCCGACCCAGTTTTTGCGTTTTCGACTGCTAATGTTCAACTCCGTAGCCCCGTTATTTTGAACCCAATTCAGAAGACAAGGGAACTCCTGGATCATTGTAAACTTCTTTAAAGTATTCAGTATAAAATTACATTGCGCACATCCATTTTCAGGCCCATCTTTGGTGACCAACAAATCAAACGCACTTCATTACTGCAGTAAGAACGCACCAAAAACAAAATTCCTCTATTTAAGCTTCTATCTCAATTTGCGCTTCTGTTTTCATATTTTGTATTCTGGCAATCTTATTACGAAAATATTTAAAATCATTGTTAAAATTTTTATGTAAGTTCATTTAAATTCGCTACTCGCATTTTACAGAATATTTTCCTCCGCGTAAGAAAGCTTAAACGTGGTTTTTATTTACATAACTCAATCGTTCTTGAACTCTAATTTTTGAAATTTGTAAAAAAAAAAGTCGAAAAAGTTATTTCCTTTCTTTGAAGAGTTCAAAGAGAATCTTTAGTTTTAGAATCAAGAATAGAAATACAAAAGGAAAAATTTACAAACTACAATTTATAGTTCACCATCATGTTTTATACTTTTTCTGGAGAGGGAAACCATTTCCTTCAATAAAAGTGCATCTTTCACATTTATCTCCAAAACCACAATGGGATTTGAAGAAAATATATTCCTTGCTAGAATGTCTTACGTTTCTATCATAAGTTAGTTTGAAGGAAAGCGTTCTCAATACATTATGCAGGCAGATACATTTTTAGATTTTTGTATATAAATTTTTTGGTCCCTGTATCAAACAAATACGAAATTAATTCAAGCTCTCAGGTTTGAATTTTATTTTGTTACAATTTATTAAGTTTTTGAGTATTTTATTCATTCAATTTTAGCTTAAATAAAATCTGACATTCTTCTGATACAAACATTTTAATGAAACAGTCCTTAAAGTCAGTGTCATTGTAAGATCGGGGTTTGATCCTCAATTACGGCTTGAAGACCACCCGCCTTTAGGGTACAAGTTTGGTATAGTTTGGATAGGTACAAGTTTGGTACAAGCTGTATAACGCGTCACATAGTCCTGTTGGTAGATGTCATCCTTTAGATGAAAAACAATGCACATGTTGGTGTAGATATTAGGGAAGAAATTTATTTTTTAATGGCCTATAAAATTTGACCCAACCCCTTAAAACGTATATTCCAAAATAATTTTAATTTATTTCGGGTCTATCAACCGGTGAATTTGATTTGAATATTAAGAAATCACTCGAAAAATGCTAATGAAGGCTTTTTTTTTTAAATATTATTTTGTAGAAATCATTTTTAACTCCCCTGAAGCAAGGGAACAGTCATCAATTAAGAAATAAATCTGTTTTTAAGAACCCTTTATAGTTTTGTAGAAGAAGAGGTTTTTTATGAAAATACCGAGTGCTGGTCTTGGTGTAATGTACGAATAATTTTGTTATTTTATTCGGCTGATTCAATTCCATCATATTTAAGGAAATGCTCTCGTTTTCGTAAAAGAAACAGTTTTAGTTTTGTTAGAGGGAAAGCTGCAAAATGGTATTGACTGTTACAAATACGTTTAAACCAGCCTTTATTGTTGATGATAAGTGTTATTTACACAAAGGAACAACAGCTGAAGTGCCTTTTTTGCTCATTTTTGGACGGCACAACGACTGCTCCAACATATTATTCTGGTACAGTCAGTAAAATGCTTGAAAAATAACATTAAAAATTTTCCCTTTAAGTTGTAAAAAAAGGAAAGTGTTCAAGACATAAATTGGGATATCTTCAAAAACTTGAGCCGTTCGTTTGTTCTCCTTAAAAAAAGAAAAATCAGGTTGGTAAAAATAGAGAACACTGGCTACCAAGATTTATTAAAAGTTATAAAGGATATAAAAGACTGTTTCCTATGCTGGAATATAATTGTTAATAATTCTTTGCTGTGCAAATTTTTTCCTTGCGAAAACAAGCTGAAAATTAAGTGGTTTTACAAATAAATGTTGCTTTATCCTGTCGTAAAAATAGTCGTGCACTTGTGTTCTGATGAAAATTTAGTATAGTAGTATTAATCTAATTTTCCTTAAGTATATTATTGCACTGCTTGTAATAAATGGCGTGTACTCTGCTGATCTGGAAAACAGATCGCTTCGAAAATTGTCGCATACACAAGGGTTAACAAGCATCAACAGAATATCAATGGCATAAATTCCCACAAGTTAGCATTCAGAAAATATTAAACATCTTGCAATGTTTATAGTTAGAGTTTCAGCATCTATATGGTTTTAAATAAAAACTCATCCTTAGTTTAAAGATGAATCTAGACATTTTGTGGGAAATTTGTCTCTAATTCTCGATACTTTTCACCTCAACTGAACGAAATATTTGACGCTACTATTGAAAGGAATAGTTTCTTTGCGCACCTCGTAGATACATAATTGTTGATGCAATCAGAGACCAAAACTCCACATGCGCAAACTTACTGCTGAAAGAAGCGGAACAGCAAGAAACACAAATTATTCTGGAAAATCGTCTCGTGATTTTGAGATACCAAATGGTAATTTAAATGCTGAAGTATGAACAGAACTCATTGATTGGCAGCAAAATTATTTTCAACCTATTACCCTTCGAGATTTCAATAATGGAAATGAGCTATTGATGGTGAAGAAAAAAGGAGCTGAAGAAATGACATTTTTAAGATTTCTCTGGTCATACACAGACCATTAAACGTGCAGTCAAGACAGTTACAGATTTCTAACTACAAGAAAGTGATAAAATGTCAAGAGAAGGCCTTATATAGAACCAATAAATTTCATGCCAAAATTTGACACTAAGTGAGGTTTTTGGATTTCATTTGAACAGTTTTGTAATATTTTATGTTTAATTTATTTAAACTAGTATTATTTTATTCCTTTTTTGCTGCATTTATAAGAATTTTCACATCTTTCACCGTGATGAGTGCACCAGTGAATGCAACGAAAACCTCCCCCATACAATAATGCCCTCTTTTGTCACTTGAACTTTTACAGCAATTATTGCAAAGTGTCTGCTTTCAGACATTTCACGTCGCAAACGCTAATGCCTATTTGTCCAATGAAACATTAAACATGTTCAATTACAGTATTGGCATGCGCATTCCAGTCTTCATTGCCGATGAACAGCAGGTAGCATAGGTTCATTAACTAGATGTTTGCTGCGAAGGCCTGTACATAGCAACGTTAACTGAACTGTCGTTAAGGAGACACTATTGGCAGCCCTTTACTTTATCTGCGTGGTCAGTTGTTCAACCTTTGATCGTCTATTCGCCAGAACACACCGTCATATATGGTCTGTGATGCACCCCATATGCCATGTCACTAGTCATAGTGTTATTTTGCCATTCATGGTGCGCTTTTACCCCGGTGGTACGCTAACAGTTAAAAAAATTGCCGTTTCGGAAATGCTTTCCCCTGTAGCTCTGAAGCTATTAGGCATGAGATGAATCGTTCAGCTTCTGCATTACGCCAACGATTGCCATGCCTCGATGCTTCGATGTGATGTTTTGATCGAAGTACCTACTTTACTTTTGGCACTTCACTTGCCTCAGTTGATCTATCACATTGCTACAAAGGCAGCAGGAGGATGATATCGGTATATTTGATATAAAGCAGATTCATAGCTGAAGATGGTAGCTGGAAAAGACAACAGTATTCCTCTTAAGTAATTGCTTCCTGGATGACGGCATTCGAGGCGTTGAGACTTATTTATCTTTAATGAGCTCTAGCAACTCCTTAATGATCCTCACCAAACGATGAGCAGAGGATGCAGAAGACTGTGATTTGAGTGATATCTTGCTGGATCTTCTAAGGTGTGTCTTGAACCCAGAGAATTTAGAGGTGTGGTCACAGAGGCAATAGACAATTACAGCATCTCTTAATTTTTTTTTATATTTTCAATCCTAACTTATTGGAAATTCTTTCTTGAAACCAAAAATTTGATTGTTTGTTTCGCCAAATTTTTATTCATTTAATTATAAACATTTAAATTGGGCAAAAATGCATCCGTAAGTGACGCAATCAAAAACAATCCCTAATTGGTTATGACATGACATGTCCTAAATGGAAACGTGGCGTGGAAATTCATAGAAAATATTATTTTATTCCACTTATTTGTAAGTTAAAATAATGATCCATTACAGCATAATTATTTCATTAAAATCAGTCGCATAAATGGTATACATTTAAAAATAGGGTAGATGGTTTGAAGGTCTCTGCATTAAAAGAAATCAGTATTTTCATAAATCTAGTCCACTGCAAAACATCAATCCATCATCGTTACAATATTTGTACTAATGTTCAAAAATTCCAGCAATGCAATTCAATTTTACTCCATTTTATTTACCTAAGTTGAAGGTTTTTTTAAGTAAATATTTACTAATGCAGATATCTTATTTTTTCACTATGTATTAAATATTCAAATACACAATAACGCTTATATCTATTATTCTTTAAGTAATTAGGAACTTCGCTACAGTTAGACATTATTGTTATTTTTTAAATTTATAAATTATAAATCCTGTGTCTGCAATATAATGTTTATTGTCAATTTTCCTCTTTATTTTTGAAAACTATTTGTTAGTGCTTGCAATAAAGAATTCTAAAATAGTAAAATTAATGCATTATAAATTTTAAATTTAAAATAAAATTATTTAAAATATTTAATTGAAATAAGTATAAAAAATTTCAGGTTGAGCATGCAGTATCGATGAAAACGAATCAACACTCTCAAGAATCTAATCTATTGAAATACTATAGCTATTCATCACTATCTTTATAATCCATGCATTTCTACTTAAAAATTAAATTAATGATATTTAATTTATACACTTAATTTCAGTGAATATCATTAAGCTAGACGTTTTTGCTTCACTGAAGTTAAAGAATAATAAAAAAAAACTTGTGCAAAATGAAAAGAAATTCCATAAAGCATATCCTTTGTTATTTATTAAATAATTAAAAAATAAACAGTAATGATGGTATCTTTTTTCTTTATTTTTATTTTTTGAGTAAATAGGACATGTGCTATGGCAAAAAATTATTTTTATATGTATTTATAAAATTTAATTCCTGTTTCTACAATGGGGAACTAAGTAAATGCATATGCTTGGTTTCAATACTCTTACAATATAGATTAACTCAATTAAAATAAAGTTAATAGGATCCACTGGAATATATAAATTTTTTTCTTTTATTTTTTTCAACAATGAACTAAAAGTTTTGCTAAGAACACAACTTTTGTAAGAGGCTACTGCTATGCTGAAGATAATTCATTGCATTGAATTCACGCTATTAAAAAAATTCAATAACTTAAGCTTACCTACATTTTTAAAATCTAAAACTGTTCTATGTAGAAAATCAATTCAATATTTCTTTCACTTAACTTGGAAATAAATCTTCGAAATGAATTTGAAATATACGAGTTACTTTAAAATAAAGATTAATACGGTTTAAAAAAAAATGAAGGAACAAAATTATTTTGTATTTATAAAGTATCATTTTAATAAATAATACCAGGTACGCATAACTCATTCAAACACATTTTTACTGATTAAAAAAATCTTAAATATTCAGAATAAGAAAATTTCGTCGACAACTAACTATATTTCTGTAGGATTGAAATTTAACAATGTTATTAAAATACGCTATATTAAACGCACATTTTCATTAAGCTCCATTAGGGCACAATTTATTAAACATTTCTTCGTTCTCACTTAGTTATTTACTATTCAAAATAGTTGGATTTTATTACGAAAATACAAACGAATGCAAGAATGGCTTTCATAGCTCAGTGATTGCAGATGAACGGGAAATGGACACGAGTGACGTCAGCTCGTAAATAATCACGTAACTCTCCGTTTCAGCTAAAAACGAAAGTAAGCTTTCTTTTCGTTAAAAAATAATTTATTAAATAGGACTCATAGGAAAGTAATAAAATGTTGTCTGGGAGTTTTGAGGGATTCTGAATGCATTAAGAGTTTTAAAAAAATTGACTCTTTTAAAAGCCCCGGAGGTGTCCGGTACTTCAGACAATGGTGAGAAAGGTGCCCTTCATTATCAATAATAGTAAACAAAAATGTGAAAATATTTGCTTTTCTAAAAAGATAACTTGTAATTTTACATATCCATTCAATAAAGTTTTCTTGATTAGTTCACTGAACTGAAAAAAATTATTTTCGATACATAATGCCGAAAAGTTAATATATGCTTACTGAATGATATACATATATTAACTTATCGGTAATACATACCGAATAAATATATTACCCAATATTTATATAAAATACATAATTGTAAAAATATAAAAATAAGTTAATAAAAAATGTCATGTTCAAAAATTAATTTGTATTACATTATTTTTACTTTTTTTGTATAAAGTAAAGTTTTTTGAAGGGAAAAAAGACATAATAACGCAATTCTATAAGAAAAAAATTGAAAATCCATGCACATGTGAAATTCTATATCAATATGAATAAACACTCCTAATTGTAAAAAAATATTTAGAATATACTTGCTAACTTACGTATTAAATAAGTTCGAATTACGTTGTGCCTAATTGTTCGAGTTTTTGATTAAATATTTATCGCATAAAATATGTATTTTTAATGCAACATTCTTATAAATAAATAGCATGTAAACAAACGATGTTAAAAATAACAAAAACAGAACACGATTAAAAACATAACGCTAAACGTTCGTTTAAAAACAAGAGTTAATGTTAAACGATAGAGCTTAAATAAATATATCCTTTTGAAAAGAATGAAAATGTGAACATAAATTTATGACTAAAGATGATGTAAAAATTGAAATCGATAGAAACTGTACATCAATATAAAACTTGAGCGAATACATCTTGTTTATAGGAAAGAAATAGAACACACTTTTCACACCGTATCAGACCGCGCGATACTAAAAAAGATATAGTAACACTTAAACTATAAGAACCATAACTAGAGAAACTTATAATAGAAATAAAAAGGACGGTTTGCGCGTTATCTCTGATACATAACACACGTTTTCATCGGCTATTTAACTACGTGAAGAGTCGTAATGCACATCAAAGGGGGAGTCATGGCTTTTGTGGGGGAGGGAGGGACGAAAATAAAAGGGGTGAGTATGCGCAAAGAATCGATAGGAGAAAACGGGACGAAAATCAACAGCTCAGCTCACCAACTTCTCAGTTTCTATCTTGTGTTTGGCCGCGGTTAGACGAATTCCAAAGGGGTCTTCGAAAATCGAAAAGAATCTAAAAGTTCCATTTACAAGTTTTTTTTCTGAAAATTTGGAAGTTAGAATGTAAACTTTTAGATAAGTGATAAATTCTGGAAGGTGTCGGACATTGATTAAAAAAAATCTCTGAAGTGTTTTAAAGTTTGAAGAATTTAACGGATTTTCAAAGTGATCTAACTTTAACACATCGTTTTGTAAAAAAGATTTAGTGTATGTCAAAGTTCAATTTTCATTGGCCAGTTACAAATTTATAAAATTTAGTATAAAATATATCAAAACTTTGGAATATAAATAATATGTATGATTTATTTTTAAATATTTTAAATATGCATTGAAATTTCAATATCTATTGAATTCTTCGGAAGCTATAGCTTTTCATACTAAAATTGCAAATTTTTAGATTCTTAAGCAAGTTATTATTTAAACTGTTTATTCTATTGAAAAATAAGAAATAATATATTTATATGGATTTTAAATGAATTATCAAACAATAACAAACTTTTTCAAATCATATATTTGATTTGTTTCGAGGTTAAAAACATTTTACTTAGAAATTGAATTAGTTTATTTGGTGTATTTCTCATATTAAATGAAGATTAAAATGCAAAAAACGTTTGAAGAAAGAGCTTAAGATGCATATTATTATGAAATTCATTGCAAAATGCTTTTATGACGGAAAAAAAGGAACTCATTTGCAAATAATTTATTTTTTGATTTAATGGCTTACGTATCCAAACTATTGTATTTTATATTGCATTTCATTACTAATTTACGATTTCGTTCGATGAAGAATAAAAACTTTGAAAATACTTGCTAAATATATATTTTGATAAATTCAAAATTTTAGTTCAAGTATGGGTAACTTACAGGAAAAAGAAATAAATTTACTTGAATCCTACATGAATTTGCACAAACCCATATTCAGCTCAAATATGTCTGAATGTGGCGATATATTTCAGACAGTTATTAACTACAAACTCACAGACTCTGACTTAGATGATTATCAAAATATCAATGGTGTTCCAAATTTTACAGAAGAATATTACAGGTGCTTGAATGATTCTATACCAAGCAGTATATTTTCTCCAAAATATATTTTACCTTGGTATCAGCAACTTCTTTGGACTTTAGTTTTCTCAATTATGATTCTCGTAGCGTTGGTAGGAAATCTTATAGTGATATGGATTATTATAGCCCACCGAAGAATGCGGACTGTCACCAATTTATTTTTATTAAATTTAGCGATTGCAGACTTTCTTTTAGCTAGTGGTAATGCCACATTTAACTTTGTGTTTATGCTGAACAGTCATTGGCCGTTTGGAGGAACTTTTTGTGTCGTAAGCAATTTCGTAGCTAGTTTAACTGTATCGACGTCAGTGTTCACTATTTTGGCAATGAGTTTAGATAGGTAAGTAAAATATTGATTGTTCATTTTTTTATTTATATAAAGTAGAGATATAGTTTAGATTGCATTAGTTACAAAATAAATTTGCTAGAGGTTTTCATGTTTTGAGAAATACACAGAACTAATAGAATACTCTTAAGCTACGAAGTTATATCCAATAAAAATTAATGTTAGTGATATTATCTATTAATATCACCAAGGGAAAGTATATCAAAATAATTGATATTCCTTTGTTTGAGAATATTGAACCAGTGCCAGAAAGCGCTATTTTTAGCATGTATAACTGTGTTGGTTAAAAAAAGTTATAGATTTCCGAGGTAAATTTGTCTTAATTTTGTTTCTGATAATTACTTGTTAAATTTTTTTTCTTGTAAAAAAATTAAAGTTGCATATAATAATATCACCAAGGCAAAGTATATCAAAATATTTGATATTACTTTGTTTGGGAATATTGAGCCAGTACCAGAAAGTGCTATTTTTAGCACGTATAACTGTGTTGGTTAAAAAAAGTTATAGATTTCCGCGGTAAATTTGTCTTAATTTTGTTTCTGATAATTACTTGATAAATTTTTTTTCTTGTGAAAAAAATTAAAGTTGTATATAATAATATCACCAAGGCAAAGTGTATCAAAATAATTTATATTCCTTTGTTTGGGAATATTGAACCAGTACCAGAAAGGGCTATTTTTAGCCCGTATAACTGTGTTGGTTAAAAAAAGTTATAGATTTCCGCGGTAAATTTGTCTTAATTTTGTTTCTGATAATTACTTGTTAAATTTTTTCTCTTGTAAAAAAAAATTAAAGTTGTATATAATAATATCACCAAGGCAAAGTGTATCAGAATAATTGATATTCCTTTGTTTGGGAATATTGAACCAGTACCAGAAAGAGCTATTTTTAGCACGTATAACTGTGTTGGTTATAAAAAAGTTACAGAATTCCGCGGAACATTTGTCTTAATTTTGCTTCTGATCATTATTTGTTAATTTTTTTTTCTTGTAAAAAAATTTAAGTTGTATAAAGTAATTAAAGTTTTTTTTTAATTATTTTATCTTTTATTTTTATTTTTTTAGTTCCATTCTTGTTTTCTTTTTATGAGGGTGGTTATCTTAGATTTGAATTAACAACAACTGAAATTTGAAATACAAAGAAGCTTTACGTTGATTAGATTTTTAGCTGCAAGTCATGAATTTGAGTTTTAGACATATAAATCTTTATCATTTTAATTTAATTTTTTAAAAGAGAATTATATAAATGCTTAGGTAAAAATTTATCTTTCTATTATAGTATATTCATATAGTTTAATATAATATTTTTTCACATTGAAATTTAAACCTTTGTGTCATTTTCATTTAAATGGTCAATAGTTCATTATTACGAATAATGTTTAAATGATGCAATAAATAAATTAAGAAAAATAATTTCGCTTGCCTAAAAAATAATAGTCTTTAATTGGAAAAATTATATTTTAACAACAAGTGTTTTTTTATTACTTGAAAACTAACAATAGCATTTTTTAGAAAACTTTTATTTCTTGTACATGTAGCCTTATGTTTTTGATTTGATTTTCCACTATGAGTTTAAATGTTATAAAATATCTTAATTAAAAACACTTCTTTTGATTGCTGTAAAACAATTAATTTATGAAATTTAAATGAAAGAATTAACGAACTGAAACTATTAATTAATATAAAACTTTCTTACAAAGTATGATTTTTAAATCAAGCAATCAAATTTAAAACTTAGTTTGTGCTATATTTATGTATTTTTGACATTTGAAGAGTCAATCTTAAGATTTCATTGGCGTTTTTGACTTTTCCTCATTTTCGAGATTAACTTACAACGTGTAATATGTACACCTTAAAAAATTTCGCACATTGTTTCCATCCCACTGTTGCACAAATAGAATTTTTTTTCTTATTAAACTGTGGAGAAATCTTGCATTGAATTCATTTTAAGTTTTCGCGTAGAGGCAGGTAATATATTTTACTTTTATTTTTATGTCAAAAATACAAATGTATACAAAATATTTTTATCTTCAACAGAGAATATGTAATTATCTTTAAAAATTGAAAGTATTTTCTTTGTTTGATTTAAGAAATAACAATGAATTGATATAAAATAATTTTCAACTTATAGAGATGGTAATTTTTTTTTTATTTGGAAGATGGTAGCATTTTAAAAATATTTTAGCCAGACGGAAAACTAAGGTATGTAATTTAAGAAGACAGAAAACTGAAATTTATAATTTGAGAAGACAGAAAACTAAGATATAAAACATAGGTATGTAATGTTGAGTTGAAGGAAAATGTTGAGTTTTTTTCTAATTATCGAAATAGTCTATTGTGCACCAAACTATGGAGAAAAAATGCTTTAATGCACAGTGAGCAAAAAAATGAATAAATAAAAAAAAATTAAGAAAATTAAAAAAATAATATTAAAACAATGATTCGCCTTGAATAACTTTCGATCTAATTATCGGATTTTGACGTACTAGGACTCACACTTAATGGTTCACAAGTGAAACCTCAAATATGCTAATAAATTTGTGACAAAGATATTTTAAGTTAAGAAATAAGGCAAAAAACGTACCTTTTTTTTGATGGATTTGGATTTCGTCCCCTCAAAATATCTGAGGTAGGCGCGATCTCGGAAGTATGTTTCTAAATGTTTGGTCAAGAGTGCAAAGTTTTGACCCCTAAATGTTTACCGTTCTTTTTGCGTCTTTATATCTCAAGATATTTTTTGGTGAATTTAAAAACTTTTATACTCAATTATATAATTTGTTTATTAAATAATGTAATTCCATATCGCAAAATTCAAACTTTGAGCAAATTCGAACATAGCGTTACTGAGAAATTGAATTTTAAAAAGTCGTATATTTTATATTTGTTCCCATGAATTTCATTGTCCAACATTCATTCATTTCCAACATTCCATAAAATTCCTCGTCGCTGAATAGTATGCCTCGTGTTTTTAAGTAAAATATAAAACATGAGACTTATTACATATTTTCCCCAGTATCCCTTGTCATTGCATTGAAACTTTAGTCTTCCTGTGCAATGTCAAGTGCTTTTTCGACAAAGGATGATCTACGAAAACTGTTACATACTTTGCCTAATCATTGTATAGAATGCTAACAGGTTTGGCATTAATTATACCGTAGAAAGTTTAAAAAAATATGTGAAATAATAATCATATCATTCTTTTCCGTTCAATTATAAACACATTCTATAGAAAGCTGGATTGAATAAATTTAAGGTAATATAAGCAAAAATATTGATTTTTTTCTTTTTTATCCCTTGTTACAGTACCATAGCAAAAAATATTTGCACTTTAGTTTCTCGTTGTATTGAACGTTTCAGGATCTCTCTATTTTCACCGCTAATGATATTTATGAACATAAAATCAATATGTTTTACAATTGGCACTTCAGGTATTTTTTTTCTGAATTTAGCATAATTATGCTATATACGAATTACGTTATTTACAAATTATGTCCTTCTAGTTTACATTTTAGGTACAGAATATTTTATTCATATTTGAGCTGGTTATATAATTAAAATAACAAAAATATTTTTAAAATGAAAGAAAAAAGTGGATTATTAGTATAATATGTTTTATATGTTTATAGGAAAAACATAAATTTTTAAAACAGGTAACTGTACTTGCTATATTATAATACTTTTATTTAACTATACAAATAAATATACATGCATTATTTTTTTTTTATCAAATTCGAATGTAACGAAAAAAAATGCTTGAGTTAAATCATCTAGTTCCATTTCTTTGTTATCGATGTGTCTCTTTTTTTCAAACGAAAAAAATATATCATTTCATCGCTTATTACACATATAGATAAAGATATTGTGATAAAGGAAAACGAAATTTAAGAATGTATGAAGATACCATCTGGATCTCGGCAAAACATAAAAATTTTAAATTCTGTCTGAATTGTTCCTGAGTGTCTAGGGCTTTGAAAGAAGTATATTTTCTAACATATCGCTTACAGTTTCAAAAGCTGTTATAGGAGAAACATTGCAGTACCAGTTATTAAGATTGACGTTTACGTATAAGGAAAATGGCTTAACTCCAAAATTTTAAACTTGAAGAATATTATGTATTTGGAAAGTGCAAGGCAAACACATCCATTAAACTAAAGGATCTTTATTTACGGTAGTATAGATTATATTTAAGACAATGTGATGGTAGAAATATTTTCAAATATGCGTTTTTAAATCCATTTGAAAAATTCGAAGAATGAAATGTTCAGGTATTCATGCTTTTTTTCGACAGTTCAGAGAGTTATTTATGTATCAAAGAACGTTTATATGGGAGTTCTTGGTATAAAAAAATTGAAACATGAGGTAAAGTATTTACGATAACCCAAACCACTTTGACTTTTGTTTATTAAGTCGTAGCTTTATTTTTGTTTTTGTATTTATTTAGTTAAAATCTGAGACATATTCATATGAATATAGCTTTCCTAGACATACTGCGTGGGAATTCCTCAGTCCTTGTTAGCTGGGTCATTACCAGTTTCCTCGCCTACCATGGTATTTCAAATTTTCATTACCTTTATATTATTTTCCATTGGCAACTTTGCTTTTTCGCTTTACAATTCTATGTTTCTGTCATATTCATATCTTGTAGGTCGTGAGAATGGGCGCGTTGTTTCTGAGCGCTCGAAATATTCAACACTCAATTTTTTCCACCATAATAATTTTTGATGCTATTGAAGTTTTTGCATAATCAAATATGTCTAATCTAATTCAATTTAAACCGAGTTAGAATAGAAGAGGGTTGCCCAGGTATTTAAATCAGTTTAAATTGGTAAAAAACATATATATAACATTTAATTCCCTTGCACATGCCCTTTTCTGTAAGCAATGGCATAAGAAACAGTGAGAAATGCTCTCAAATTATCATTATCATGTGACAGCTTCACTATGCATAACTAGTAAAAAAGCATAAAGAAGTATAAAGCTATGCTGATGCTCTCCAGTTTAAATATTCTAATTGCAGAACCAAGAGGCGTAACTAACTATTTTGCTCTTCTGCTTAAATTTGAGGACGTCAAAGTTCTTTCCATCAATTTAACCATCATAGATTTCCCAATTTTCTCAGAAAAAGGACAATTTAAATCAGTGTCTGCATCAATTCCTGAATGTATTCACATTATTACATCTGTATTGGAAAATAGATTATGATGAATAGTGCCTTTTACTGGACAAATTGTGTCCAGTAAGCCACTGTGAGAGTTATGCTGCTTATCATATGTTGGACTTTTCGAAAAAGGCCTCATGCCGACATGTTGTTCAGAGGACGCTAATGCTATACCGCAGAATTGTTTTAATTTCTGAACAAATGCTTCGAAGATGCATTTATTATTCGAAAGATTCATCGAGTGAGCACACCATCAGTCATTATATCACTTATTGTCAATCAATCAGATTTTTGTTAATAATTTTCATCAGATGTCGCTCAAATGTCTGATCAGTTTGAATTTTAGAAGACCAGAATTTGTTGTAACGTCTGGCTGTCAAAAAGCCAGATAATCAGCGGCATATATTCTGATTTTAAATCTCAACGTATCTTGAAGATTCATTTTTCATTAAGGAAATGAAAAGGTATTTAAAAAAAATGACTGAGTTTGCAAGATGATGGAAGAGGCCAGTTCTCCTTTTTATTATGAACTGTTTGATCAGACTGACCATTGAAAAGTAATCAATGTACATCTCACTGATAAGTCCACGTCATTCAAGAGTGCGTAAATCCTCCCTGAATTTTGCTTAACTTCTTTAAACAGTTCATTTTCTTCAACGTTTTTCACAATTGCATTGGCCTTCAATTACTTTGGTTGTTAAACGTGCTTCCCACGATCAAAATATCATATTATGGTAGAAGTACTGACTTCCAAACTAATAGGACTAAGACAAGATTTATCAGGAAAGGCGTCTCTTAAGACCCTTGTGTTTGCATAATCTCTCATAATTCTAAAAGGCACTGGAGCCTCTTCCAGCAGCAACCGTAACTCCCATAATGAACATTAGAATGTGAACCCTTTAATATAATAACCACATTAAAAACTATCATCGTGGTTTTTTATCATTTCTTGTGCTTTAATATAAAGCGGCTGATTGAACGCATGATGAAACAACTCTTCTGATATTTTTTGCATTTCTTCTTACATTCAAAGGAGCTCTATAAATTGCACCAGATTAAGTTGGAGGATTATTTATGGAAGGAAAACATAAAATTGTTGTTCTGGATAACAGCTTCGATGAACCCATTCAATACAGGGATCTCAATATTATCTAATTTCTCGCCGTACAACTAAAGAACATGTATGAGCCGGAAGGCAGTATACCCCAGAGTTAATTATTTACAACCGCAATAAATACACTTACCAATCATGCATTGCCACTTCGTTTATTTTGTATTGTTAAGCAGCGCAACCGCTAGATTTTTGTATTGATTTACTATTGAAAAATGTACCAAGACGGTTAACGCGACTTTTACGTGGTAAAAATTAATATGGGGAAACTATCATAATGCTCCCATAGCGTGAAAACTACTGAAACCATCTTGTGAATTAAAAATAAAGTCACATTATCCGCATTATTGTAGTAATGTATTTTTATCCTTCCCATAAAATAAGAAGGTTTGAGGCGACAAAAAATTACATCTATTTAAATGAACTACAATTATTGTTAAATAAATTTTCCCAAGAAACTGAAGCAATAAGATATTACTTGATTAGAAATTTCTACCGCTTTCAAAAAGTTGACATGTTTCAAGCGCTTCAAAAATCAAGCGCCAATTTTCAAGACTCTGCAGGAAGTGAATGAGACGAAACAAAAGTTATTTGAAATACAAACGTAAAGTTGCCAGCTAAAAATTGCAAAATAAAGGTGAGAAACAAAACTAAAAAAATTATGCCCCGAAATCTATTTTTATTCATATGAGTGCTAAATCTCTTGTTAACGACATTAGATCCTCCCCCCCCCCTCATCATGCATTTTAGCCTGATTTACCTCTCTTGGCCACTGTGGCTTTGTTTTTCATATTTATTTTCTCTCAGCTACTTGTTTTTCCGGTTTTGTTTCTCAGCTTTACTATTTTCATTCTTCGTTGGCAATCTTACGTTTTATATTTCTAATCTAATCATCTTCTCATTCACATCCGGCAAGTCTTGAAAATGGGTGCCTATTTTTGAAGCTCTTGAAACATAACAACTGTTAATTGCTATTTGTGTGTTTTTAAAGCGGATGGAGTTTCTAATTAGGTAAAACAATTATTATTGTTACCAATTTCGTTGTAGAATTCTTCTAGTTGATACCGCGCAATAACCTACTAAGAATTTCAAATTCTAATACTCTTTTCAAATCAAATGGATTTATTTCGGGAACAGCTGCAAATATCATATTGATTTTAAATCGTAGATAATTTAGTATAAATAACATGCTTCATATTTCTTCGTAAAACTAATGCTGAAGGAAATATTTCTTAAAAAAAAGTTTTCAAATTTAGAATTATTTTTTTAAAATGGTGCTACATTCGGTGGTCGAGTGAATTGAAAAATTAGATTCTCTGTCACAATAACTTTTCAAACAACATATGAAAAACCAAAAATACCCTAAATTTTGTAACCATTCAGTAGCAAATATGGGAAAGTTACTTCTTAAAAGTAACGAGTAAAAGTACAAGTACTTTAAGCAAAAGTGACGAGTAAAAAACAAAACGTTTTTATTTTAAAAAGTAACAAATAAAAAGTGCAAGTGAAAGTACAAGCACAAATCAAAAAAGTAACGATTTTAAGTACATTTCGGGGAAATCAAAAATTTTAAGTAACCTTCATTTCGTTAAAAAATGTAAGAGAAAATGTAATTTTAAGAACATTGAGTTTTAATTAAAAAGCATAAAACTTCAAAATGCATGAAAATGTTACAAATTTCCTTGAAATAGTGAACCTTGAAAATATCCAGGAATCAAAATTCAGTGTTTGCATAGAAAAGGAGTTTTATTAATTTTAAAACTACCAAATTTTTAGAAATTTTGTTTTTATTTTTGAAATTCGTAGTAATAAATTAATTTGCTCAAAAAATTCGATAAATATTATATTTTTTGTTTAAAGTAATAAGTAAAGAAATAAAAAAAATATTCATATCCAAGTAACCATTTGAAATCCATTAAATTAAAACTTATATTTCGTTTCTATAAAAGATTAAAAAAAATTTTAGAAATTTAAATTATGAAGAGTTTTAAATTTGCTTTGTAGATATTCCGCATTGAATCCATTAAACAAAAATTAAACATTTTGTTTCGGATAGAAATAATATTGACCAAGCAGGTGGAGTGGTTGCTAGTTTCTAGGAATTTGTAGGTGGTTATACTGTGATTTTCGACCCCTTTGCACCTCCATTATGGTCAGACGTAAGAAAGAAAAAAACAGTTTTCTTTAGAGACAAAGAATATATAATACATTAAATTTATGAATTAAAAATAAAATTATTTAAAAAATTTCGAAAAAAATTCTTTTTTCGAGGAAACTTTCAATTTGAATCAGAAAAAAGAAGCAATTAATTTCGAAATTTTCGTTACAAATAATTGTACTTTTTCCAAAAAAAAGTAACGAAAAACAAATAAAAGTACTAAATTTAAAAAAATAATGAAGTACAAGAAAAAGTACGTACTTTTGACGTTTGCTTTCGTTACAATTAGCGAAAGTAAAAGTATTGCCAAATATGTTCAGCAACATTTGTGAATATATGACAGGAATACTACCGTAATATCTGTTTGTTTAGGAGAGGTTGCAGATTCTGAGAAAAGCGTATTTCGAGGTTTAAGAATTTTCAAGAACAAGCATTCGATTGAAACAGTAAAAGGTAAAGTATAATTGTCAAAAGCATTTATTTACATCTCCTAAATATTTCAAAACCAAAATTACAATGCTTGATATTGAGAAAAAAAAATTTTTTAGATCGGGTTGGACAAGAACTTTTCCTCCTCCCCTGAAAACTTCTCCCCAATCCTCAGCAATATTCTCTTCGTCTTCATTAATATACTTTTTTTTGTTCTTGTCTTCACGTGGATAGGAACAGTTTTACCTCCGAATGACAAATCTTCACTGGATACTAACTCTTGAAGAGAACCGATTTGTGAAAACTTAGAAATCTTTAAAATGCACAAGATGGTGATCCTATAGTCATTTTTGTTAGAAATGAATCTAAACCGTTCTTTTCCATTGATTTCCATTTGTAAAGTTTTGTAAATATATTTTTCTAAAAAAATTTTATGTTTAAAAAATCTCCAATGGTTTAAAACTACAAAATAATTGAAAAATTTAAACCAATAGCAGAGGAGATGATTTTAATCTGTGACAATAAATAGCAGGTTATATTTAAATATTAACTTTTATTTTTTCAATAATATTTATTAATTTTCTGGTTTTATAAATAATAAAGCTTATCCGAAATTAAACTCTTTTAAAAAATCGCAAAATTTGCAGATTTTCCTTAAAAAAATTAAGTAGAACTAATTATATTTTAACTATTCTCTTAAATATTCATGTTTAAATGAGTCACAACCCAAAAAAGTTCAAGAAATGTAAATGGCAGGAAAAATGTAATGCAAAGAAATGTAGCTTAACTCAATATTTGAGCTTTTAAGGAATATAGAAAAATTGTCTTTTTTTTCCATTCTTAAAATTCTGACCAGAAGTTCAAAATGTTTTCAGTTTCTGCTAAAAACACTGAAATGCATGCTTAGTTTATGTTTCATACGATGATAGACATTTTTATAAATATAAATTGATAAAAAAAAGTTAAAAGAAATTTACATATATACATCCATTTGCATTTAAAAAGTATCTGAGAAGCAATTAAGAAACGAAACATATTTTGAAAAGGAGGGTGCAATTATTGAATATATTTTGAGGAAAAATTGACAATGCATAACACTGTTTTGAGTCCAGTCACAGGACACGAAAATTCATGGATCAAGCATTAAGAAAAATTTGCCTTCGTGGAGGACTAATTGATGGAACTAATCTGCATTTGCAGTACACGGCGAGGAAAATCACGAAAATCTGACGAGGGTTAAACCGAGGAAAAAGGGATTCCAATCTATGGTTTGCATACTACTAGCAGTATTTTATGACAGCAATGTGGTCGGTGAGGACTTGAAATCGCATACACATTGACCAATTACCCCAAATATTCGAAGTTACGTCCGTTTTGGGAAGTGGAGTGCTCTACCACTTTTTAGCCATTCTGGCTCACACTGTTTTTAATTATAAATTTTTGACTGTGCTATTATGTACTGTGCAGGTCACTAAAATTTTAATTGTAGAGGGAGAGAGTTAATGGAATTATTTTACCTCTGCAAGTTTTTTTTTCATGCATTCAAACTCGTTCTGATGTTTTAAATGCATATTTTCTTCAGTAGTAATTTGTTAGAGTTCAAGTCTTTTTTTCCAGTTTAAATATTAGTTTTCTACCAACCGGCCTGTGTAGGGGGCAGTGAACTGCCCTTGCCTCAGAAAGGTTCTGGGTTCGAATCCCGGGAAAGGCATGGATGTTCTTTCCTACTCTGTACTATCTGTCCTCACTGTGGAAGCGACGTTGGCACACGTAATATGGTGCCCCTGAAAGAAAGGTCAACAAAATCGCCCTGTAAATGCCTGAATTGACGGATGTTAACAGAGGTGGGCATTGGAAAAAAATATTAGTTTTCTACTCCTAATGTGCATACATTTTGGATTTAAATGTTGACAAGGATTCTGATAAAATGAACTAAGGGTGGAAATTACAGAACATCTTCGTATATTAAGTATAGTGCAAAACATACTTGGAATAGAGCATAATCTGAATTAGTTGAAACAAATATCTAAAAGCTTTCTTTGACTTCCGTTATAGCAGTGATTGTACAATTGTTGAGGCACTTAACTATTGTTGTAAAGGATTTGCGTTTAATACCTTGCGATGAGGCCTTAGTAGCTTCAGATTTGTGTGTACCACTTGTTCAGAAACGTAACTACTATGTAATAGACACCATGAACACGATGCAATGCAGATAGTATTAACCACTTGGCTTCCCTCAAATCATTGGTATCGAAATTCAGAAGTTTTGCATTATATTGTCTCCTAGCTGACAAAGTGGACTGGGCGGGAGTGTTTAATTTTTTTATGTTTACTTTCTGTGATGCGACTTGCGATTAAAATCTGACGACAAAAACTTTATTTCTTTCAATGTGTAATCTATAATCAATATTTCAAATTATGTTATAATTTTTAAATATGCAATTTAATGTTAATCCATGTTCAAATATCACAATAAAACTAATTTTAAGAGATTATGAATATTACTTAATATGTCGAATAAAACTACCAATAGTAAATTATTTAAGATTTGTGGTATCAAATTAAAGGATTCGAGGTTTTTCATTAAGCTAAACAATAATGTAGATAGATAAGAAAATAGAACAAATGAAAGCTAGACTCAATCTAAAATCGCATGAAAGATTCAGGTCACGTTGTCTGGTAATGTCAAAGGTTTTTTCTCAGTTAACGAAACAATGTTAATTGGTATTGTTATTACATCGAGAGAATAAATGAAATATATTAATTGAAAGAAAATTTTTACGTCTTATAATAATTAGTACTTAGGAAACAGAAAAATTGTCAATTGGAAATGAAATTCGGTATTTCATCATTCGGTATATCATTTTTTTCTTGTACAAACGCATAAAAAAAGGAACAAGTAAATGAAAACTCTTCTAATCTCATTAAATCAGAGAATGTCATAATGCAATATAAGCCACCAAAACATATTAAATATTATATAAGAAGAAAATTAAAAAATTTTTACGCTTAGATAAATAAATCACTAAAATTGTAAGTAATTGATAAGTATTCTTCTTCTTTTGGAAAATTGTAACTTATAATAAAGAATTTTAAAAAATGGTTATTCCTAAATAAATAAGTAAAACAATTTCGAAATTTATGAAGTATATTCAGAAATATAATTTATTCTTAAACTTTTCAGTCAGTTTTAATTTATTAAAATTTCTCTTATTTCAACTTATAATTCCTTATTTAAATTTTCTTTTATTCGACCACTCAATGAATAAATGAAGATAAAACAAAGGAATTTTGAACTTATCTAATGAGTTCTGTTTACTTGCAGCTTCTTTACTTGCTATATATATATACAGGGTGGTCCCGAATTCATGGTACAAACTTTAATGGTAGGTACAGGACATTGTAACAATGATTTATTGTATAGGAATGTATAGTCGCAAGCGACGCGGTGAGGCGTAAACAGGGGAAATAAAAGGAAAGAGAAATGAAGTGATCGGTTGGTATCATTGCCGGTAGAGGGCAGTAGATGTCCAGCCGCCGTTGAAAATGATGCATCGCAGTAGGGAAAAGCGCCATTCACAATTGTGCTGCCGTAGACGATGGGTGACTTAACGTATGCAGAAAAAATAGACATGCATTACATGTACGGCCGTGCAAATGGTAACGGCAGAGCTGCGTTACGAATGTATCGCGCGGAGTATCCTGATCGACGAATGCCGGATCATAGAATTTTTCAACGGTTACATCGTCAACTTTGTGAAACAGCCGCGTTCGACGTCAACAGACATGACGCTGGTCGATTAAGAGCTGTACGCTCTCCAAGGCTGGAAGAAAGCATCTAGAACATTGTGGCTGATAGACCCGAGTCAAGCACAAGAACTGTTGCGCGTGACGTAGGTGTGAGTCATCAGACTGTATGCAGAGTGTTAAACAAAAATCGCTTTCACCCCTTCCATTTTCAGAAAGTACAAGCATTGAATCCGACAGATTATCCTCTCCGCGTGAACTTCTGCCTGTGGGTGATGCAGCAATGTGCGTTGCAGCCGGATTTCGTAGGTGATGTGCTATTTACAGATGAAGTGACATTTTCACGCGAGGGTGTCTTTAATGCGCACAATTCCCATGTGTGGGCAACCGATAGTCCACATGCAACGCGTCCACATGCGTTTCAACGAAGTTTCTGTATTAATGTGAGGGCTGGTATTGTGAACGACTTTTTGATTGGCCCATACTTACTACCCACGCGACTCAGTGGCGGAAGCTATCTTAATTTTCTGAAAGCAGTGTTACCACACCTGCTGCATGATGTTCCGATCGCCATTCGTAACCGCATGTGGTTTCAGCACGATGGGGTGCCAGCACACTTCAGCATTGATGTACGAAATTACCTGAATGCCACGTTTGGTGCTCGAGGGATTGGGCGTGGTGGACCAATCCCTTGGCCACCCCGATCTCCCGATTTATCGAGCCTCGATTACTTTTTATGGGGACATCTAAAGCATCTTGCTTATGAGACTCCAGTTGACTCAGATGAGGATCTCGTCGCTCGCATATCTGTAGCTGCTGCAGGCGTGCGTGAAATACCAGGCATCTTTGAACGCGTACGCCAATCGCTCCACCGACGCTGTCAAGCATGTATCGCTTCTGGTGGACGCAATTTTGAACACTTACTGTAAACATGACACTTGTCAACAACGCTTTCAATAAAATCTTTGTTTTTCCTTTCGGCCGTTATTTCTGCTGTTTACGCCTCACCGCGTCACTTGCGACTGTACATTCCTATACAATAAATCATTGTTACAATGTCCTGTACCTACCATTAAAGTTTGTACCATGAATTCGGGACCACCCTGTATATTACAAAATAAATTAATATAATTGTTTGATTAATTGATAAATTGATAAAGAGATCAGTAAATAATGAACAATATAATGTTTTGAGGAGAAAACAATCTGTTCTCTTTTAATATGAATGAAACTATTCCTCGAAAATAACTTATATATTATGAAATTCTTCATTCTAAACAATTTTGTTTCAAACTTCCTTCTTTGCTTTTTCGAAAGGCTAAATGCCTTTATTTAAATGAAGAATAGAGTTAAATTTAAGCAATTTGCATGTTTATATCGTTTGTCATGAAAATTATCTTTCTATTAGCATAGTTTTAGAAAGTTAACTTTTGAGTTAAGTTTGGATACCTAAGAATATGATTGATTTTATTAGTTGCTGACACTTTTATGATCCTCAAAATATCTTGAGGCAAAGTTGCAAGACTGAAAGGTTTTCCTCACAGTTCAAAAATACTTCAGTATTTTTAAAGCTCCATTCTACCTTTAAAGTAAGATTAAATTACATAGTTTGTACCCATAATTGAACAATATAATGTAAACATTTTATCCTAAATAATAAACTTACGTAATAGAAACATTTTATCCTAAATAATAAACTTACGTAATAAAAACATTTTATCCTAAATAATAAACTTACGTAATAAAAACATTTTATCCTAAATAATAAACTTATGTAATGTAAACATTTTAGTAAACATTTTATACTTAATAATAAACTAATGTAATGTAAACATTTTAATTGAAACTTTATCCTAAATAATAAATTTATGTAATAAAACATTTTATTCTAAATAATAAAGTTATGTAATGTAAATATTTTATCCTAAATAATAAACTTACTTCTCAGAACAATTTTATTTGAAATTTCTTCACGTTTAGTCTGTGTGATGCAGATACGCCGTATATTGAATCATGTCCAAGGTAACAATTGAGAAATGAGAGCTAAGAAACACTTCGAAAAATTTTATGTGTGCATCAATAATACACATAAGTAAAAATTGCATAGAAAATGGAAAAAATCTGAAATAAATATATTAAAAATCTTCGCGATTTCTATAACGTAATTTTTCAAAAATCGAAAACATTAGCTTTGTAAAATAAATTACAAACACTCTTATAAATTTAGAAACGCATCAAACAATGATATTGTTTTAATTTTCTGTGACCTTATTATGATACGTAGAGCCTTATTGTTGTAATTTTTAAATTTGATGACATGATAGCATGCTTCAATTTTACCGGAAATATTAGAGTTAAAATTCAGTAATCTATCAGTGAAAAGCATTGGTGTTATTATGTTACCACTCAGTGACCCAGAGAAAAGTGTTTTATTCGCTGACTGCTAAAAAAATTTTTTTTTGCCCGTAAAGCTTTAATGCCCGTAAAAATACAGGTCTGGACGCAATTTTTTTTTCTTTCGGTGAAATATGTATCCACTCACAGTATATGAACATATTGCTTGTAAAAATTATTTTCCTTTAGGGCTCTTATCTTGTTTGAGCCTAAGACGATTTGTTTGTCGAATCAAAGCAAATCGTGGAAGTGTTGTCATCTGCCGAGGAGTGAGGATGATACGTGTTTGTTGTTCGTGGTCACGGATTTAAAGCGAGGGAAGATGAGAAATAATAAACTAATGACATTTGTGATCATAATCTAATGCAGTAACCACTATGGGGTGGACACATCTGAATTGAGTTAGGTAGCTTTAATAAGCTGGCCGTTTAATTTGATGGTTTTTAACGGTTTAACGTTTATTTAACTCTACTAATTAAGCTTGAGTTCATAACTAATACGGATGCTCAGTATTTTTTCTCAAGGAATCAAGTTGACCGTAAAATTAGCGACAAACTCTCGAATTTTGCGAAACTTTCTTAGAACGCATAGAATCAGTGATTTACATTCCATTTCTTAACTTAGCAATGTAGGCTTACATTTTATTTTGTAGAAACAATATTTTTTTTTTAATTTTAACAAATTTATATTTGTGGAATAGGTGTTTACAATTTAAATCAAAAGTTAAGTAAAATTACAAATCATTGAAGAGAGACATGTGGCTTCAATTTTCTTTACGATGTGTTTAAATTTCTTGTTCCAGAGAGTTTTTATGTTCTGCTTGATCTGTATTAGTCGGACATATTTTCAAAAGATCAGTTCTTTTTTATTCTGCATTTGAAAAATAGATATACTTCATAATTCTGCTAACAATAAATTTAAATTTCTTTTGTTCACATTAAATTTAACTCATTTTTTACTTAAATACAGGTCAAAAGACATAAATAATTTATGTAATAGTTGATATGCTGTAACCTTTGATAAAAGTAAAACTGTAAAATTTCAGAACAATTTAATTCTATGCAAACTATGAAACACACATTTATTTTCATTTTTACGAAAAAATATTTTTTCAAGATTTTGGTTCTCAAAACTAATTAAATTAACCATACATTGATTCTTCTGAAATTATTGCGGTTCAAGCAGATGTTGATGAGTTAAAAAGTCTTCTATCATTCGATACATCACCCAAAATCAAAAAAATAACACTTACAGAGTCAAATGTTGATTTGATATATGATGTTTCAAATGGAAGAGTGCGTCCATATTTTCCAAATTAATTTCTCCAAAATGATTTTTACTCATTGCACAACATTGCTCACTCTAGTGTACGAAAGACACAGCACATGGCCAGATCTTGATTCGCCTGGCCCGAAATGTTGTCAGATATAGCCAAATGGACTAAATGTTGAATACCATGTCAAAAATCTAAGATTCATAGACCTACCAAAGCACAATTGTCAAAACTTTAGGAACCTTCCCAACAATTTGATCATGTCCATTTGGACCAGATAGACCCTCTCCCTTCTTCAAATGGCTATTCCTATTTCCTGACTCTGATCGACAGGAAGATGGCCGGAAATCCAACTGCTCAAAGATATCTCAGCTGAAGCTATTGCTGAGGCATTTTTCCCATTATCTCCCGTTATGGGGAACCTTCTGTTGTGACCATGGACAGGGGACGTCAGTTTGAGGCTTTTCTGTTTCGCTCCCTTACACAATACTTGATTATTAACAGATCTAGAGCAACTAGTTACCACCCACAGTCGAATCAATTGATAGAGGAATTGCATCGACCTCTTAAAAGTGCCATCAAGTGCTATGCTACAGAAGAATGGACTGAGGTACTACCATTATCCTTCTTGGTTTTCGTACGGCCTTAGAAGAAGATGTTGGTTGAACACCAACTGAGGTGGCATTTGAAACAACAATTCGCTTTTCTGGTGAGCTCCTTGCTCCAGTTAAACAACCCTGTGATCCCGCAAACTTTGTAAATAAGTTACGCCAGCACATACAATCACTTCGTCCAATACCACCTAAGCGCCAGGGTGATAGCAAAGTTGTCCATCCAAATTTAGCAACTGCCATCCATGTCTTTCTGCGTCAGGCGTGGTAAGAAGGCCAATTCAGCCTCCTTATAGTGAATTTACTTGGTCGTCCGCAAATCAGAGAAAATGTTTTACCCTAACATCAATGAAAAGACAGAGCCAGGTTCAATTAGTAGGGTAAAACCGGGTAACATTTTATATGGTAATGAGCAGGAAAATCCTGTTGCCAGCAGCAGCCCAACATCTCCACCTCCACCAATGGTTTCACCTTAATTCCCACTACCTTTTGAAGATACAAGCTCCAGAATTACCTGTTTCGGTCTTCGCACGCATTCCCCATAAGATATCGTTAGCACTGAGGGGGGGGGGAGTGTGCGGCACCTGCCGTTTCTGTCGGAATGCAGCTTGAATTATGCGAATGCCTACGATTCATGTTACTACTTCTGAACTGAAGTAAACAGTTATACTAAAATTCATTGATCGATTGATCAAGCTTATCGTCACCAGCATGTGATGCTTTTCAATATCTCTATTTCTTTTAAATGTGATTATCCTTTCATTTAATCTCTTATTTATTATCATTAACGCAACCTATGCCCCAGTTCCATCAAAAAGTCTTCCACGAAGACAAATTTCTCCTAATACTTGATCCAGGAGTTCTCTTGTCTTCAGGATTGAATTCAAACTTATAAGGCTATGGAGTTGGACATCAGTAGTCGTAAGCCCAAAATTGGGTCTTATGTACAACGACGGTTAAAAGATAAAATGAAATGAACCTTTGCAGCGAAAGTCAAAGGTCATTTAAAAATCTTCGAAACAAGGGTATCAATTGTCAAAATCTACTTATTCCAACAGTATACCACATTGACATATACTTCTGTGAGCACATATTAAGGTGTAGTACCTAACAAAATCACTATGTGTATCGTGTACAGTAGAAAAAAAACAGACTACCCTGAATATTTTTGATATATGCATCGGAATTTCACGTTCTTGTACTCAATCTTAATGTGTTAATGCCAATACCTGACCCAAAATATTCTAATCATTTAGCACAAATGATACTTTAAGCTTCGGAATCAGACACAAAAACACACTTTCTCTAAATAAACACACCTTTTTGGAAGGATATAGATTCCGGAAAAGAAGCCTTTATATCTGAAATAAAATCAATTCACATATCTATGATTACTGGTTAAGTAATCGATACTATAAGTAATCGATAGTTACACTTTAATTCACTAACCGTAAAGAAGTTATAAAAGCTCTAAATAGGTAAGTGCAAAACAGTACGCAGCTTTATATTTTATACCAAATTTTCTTTCATAACTTTTAAAACTCAGTAAATTGAACTATTCCTATTGATTGCTTAAAAAATACATTGAAATCACTCACTTTCCTGGATAGGATAGTAAAGTAAGCGTCATAAATATTTACGAACCATTATTTGCTCTCTTTCTATTAATATTAATAACTTCTCAACTATTGAAGATGTCGATTTGGTTTTATTTCATTACATTCAGGCTAAAAAATTGCATCAGGAACATAAATATTACTTGCTTGGATAAAAACGAGTAAATTTTGTCCACCTCTACTCCTCAGCCTCAGTAAGTTCCAGATTGAGACTAAAACTCTTTTCAGAGGTAGGTGTTAACTTAAGATATATTGGATCTCAATTAAATTTTTTAAAACAATTTACAGCTTTTTCCATAGTTATTTCTTTATTCAATTGATCAAATGCTGGACTCAAAGTTGCAGCAATAATATATTAAAATTGAGTCATAGATCTGTGAATTCCTTTTGCTATGGCTATACTTAAAGCTTCGTTTCCAGGACATTTCATAGTCTTTAGTTCATCTAGTTTTGCTACTTTAAAGTCGATATTAAGGTTAAAGGCTAAACATACATCACACATTAGTTTTTACATCCGTTGTTGAACAGTAGGTCCAGTGCCCTACCAACCAAACTATCCCGGCCCCTTCACACATTAGTTGATTTTTGGGGAAAATTACATATTCTAAGAAATACTGAGATCACTAATATATTTTGACGGTCAAAATCATTGAAAATAGCCTTATTTTTCAACAATTTCTGAATGACATTTCACGTTTGATGTAAAAGTCCTCTGAAAGTATTCATGTTTCAATATTTAGTGTGTAAGCCAAAATGTTATCCTCCAAAATGTTGAGAACTTTTTTTTGTTTGCAAAAATAAGGAAAAGCGTGTTTTTATAGTTTTAAATAAAGAATATATCTTGAAAATTTCAACAATATGAAAAATGTCAAGTATCCAAACTACCTAACTCTTGAAAAAATTGACTATTTAAATATATCTTCAATAAGTGAATTTACAAAATCAATTATTGATGAATACTTGAACTTGATTAAAAAAAATTGAAATTACTCTTTTTCGGATTTTTATATTTTAGCACAAATGTAATTCCGATAACCAAACAGTTTTTTTCAGTAACTACTAGACTTATTTTTAATAAAGAGTCACAGAAGAAGTTGATAAAAAGGTCACCGGTGTCCCATTTGCGTTAAGAGTTATACTACTTGAGTAGTAGTGGTTATTGTATTGCTTGAATAGTTATACTGCCTACTCGAACTAAGTAAATCTAATTTTAAAATTTTATTAAATCGATTTACGAACTTCTTACGCATTTTTTGAGAAAAGTTTACTGATTTTCAAAGTAATCAGAAAACTATTTTCTTGTATTTAAAGAGTCACAAAAGAAATACGTAAAAAGGTCACCGGTGTCCCATTTGTGTGAAGAAATATACTACTTGAGTAGTAGTAGTTAGTACTGCTTGAGAAGTTATACTACCTACTCAAGCTAAATAAATATAATTTTAAAATTTTATTAAACTGATTTATAAACTTATTACGCATTTCTTGAGGAAAGTTTGCTGATTTTAAAAATATTCAAAGTAATCAAAAAACTATTTGCTTGTATTTAAAGAGTCACAAAAGAAGTACGTAAAAGGGTCACCGGTGTCCCATTTGTGTTAAGAGTTATACTACTTGAGTAGTTGTAGTTATAGTACTGCTTGAGTAGTTATACTACATACTCAAGCTAAATAAATCTAATATTAAAATTTTATTAAATCGATTTACAAACTTATTACGCATTTCTTGAGAAAAGTTAACTTATTTTCAAAGTAATCAGAAAACTATGAAACTATTAGATACTCAAACAAAATTCTTAGAATTAATCCCGCTTCATTTTTCACCGCCATTCTAATACTTTTCGAAACAATATTAAAATTTCCGTGCGCATCTATCAATGTGTTATTACTTTTGAAGTGTCTGCTTTTGCCGGTAAACAATCTTATGTACCAAAAGTAATCCGGAAAGAAACCTTAATGTCGTGTTTTCGTGATACACATATGTTCTAATGAAGACAAAGGAGATGGAGGGGGGGGAGGGAAGCTATTCAATGCAACTAGAAGTCAGTAAAGCGAATTGTGGTACTTCGCGCGGAAAGAAGTTCTTCTCTCTTTGAAAATTGCTGAATGATTTATTCCACTCCGAAAAAGTGTTGTAAAAGTTTTAAGAGCTCTTATGCAATTGCTTTGTATGGTTGTTACTAGTGTATTTAAGAATATATGAGCCTGTGTTCAATATTTTAAAAAGGGATTATATAAATGATATGGCTTGTCTTTGTTTGCAAATGTGTGTTAAGCTATTTTGTTGCCGATCAACTAGTCATTTGGTTCATTAATTTGTTTAAAAAAATTATTTTATTAGTTAATCTTATTTCTTTTTAGCTTTAATGCAAATTAATTTTATTATTTCCTTTTTATGATTAATTATTTTTTTATTATTATTCAATTATTCGCATATTTTTCTTCGGATGATTTATTGTCTGTTCTTATTTTTTTCAATTTCTACTATTTTTTTTATCGTTTGAAAACTTAATGTATTTCAAATGTATAGTAACAAAATATTCGAAGTTTTAAAAGATCTGATAAAATTGCTTTGTAGGGTTGTCCGAGTGTATTTAAGAGCAAATGAATATATTTTCAATATTTTAAAAAAAGGTATTACATATATGACATTGTTTGTTTTCATTTGATAATCTGTGTAATGCTAATTTTTTGCTGGTTTGTTATTAATTTGGTTCATTTATTTGTTTCCTTTTATCATTTCTTTTATTAGTTCATCTTCTTTTCTTAATTTAAATGCAAATCAATTTTATCAGTTAATTTTAAATGATCAATTAATTCTTTATTATTATTCAAATATTCTCATATTCTTTCTTCTGATAATTTAATATTTTTGCTTCTTAAATTTTTACTATTTTTTATTGTATAAGAATACATGTATACATGTAATAAAAACACGTTTCAGATATGAAACAATACAAAACTAAACAATAGAAATTCAGATAAGTTTGCTTTGAATTATTATGAATAAAGTTACAAACAAAAATAACATGTATCCTACAGTAGATCGTGAAACACGCTTCCCAGTAGATAAAGATAGTCAAGCATCATTGCCATGCAAAAGGACTGAGGGTGCGCGGTATCGTATAACTGTTCTACATCATCAAGCTACCATGCATCTCCTCCGCAGAGGAACGAAACTGTGATGGTACGTCTTTGAATCATCCTCAGGGATGTTTCCCTGATCGCTGAGAATAGTCATTGTATGGTTCTAGTAATAAATTACTACTACTACTATGAAAATATATTTCAATGATTGAGACGCGTTTACAACAAGCAACCGTTACATAGGACTCAAATATTGTTTTCGGAACCCTATATTTAACGAAATCACAAATTATTTGCAATTTATTTAAATGAAAAATTTTCAAATCTTAATAAAATATTTCTATATTGAGACTTGTTCACTATAAGCAATTATATGTTTAGACAGTATATTCTTTTTAATTTAAAAGACAGATAGCACAAGTTTAGGAAAAACTGCACGAATAAAGATTCGGTGTCATAGCGGGATTCGACCTCACTACATTCCAGCTTCAGAGCGTTTAGCAGATAAGCAATAAAGCAGGACAAAGAAGTCCCCTAGAATTTGTTGTAAGTAAAACATTATTGGGCCTCCGTTGCTGAAGAATAGTGTCCTTCCACCAAACGCTCCAAAAAGTAGAAATAGCGAGTCTAGTACCTTCGTGCTGTCTTCCTCCCTCTATGCTTTCTATTCCTCAATTTGACATGAGGCACATTATCTGTATTAAGCATCAAAAAACCGTTTATGTATGTAAGCCAAATTTATCTTTTTATTGTTGCACATTTAGGGTAAAGAGAGGACTTGAGCCCGCTACCTCAATTTTACGAAGCATTTGGTGGAACGGCAAAACTGCTTGTCCAGGGAGGCCCTTAAAAATAAACATCACCAAAGTGATTCTGAAAAAAAAATTTGCACTTTTTAGGGTTCTAATAAAGAGAGAAAACACGGTAAATTTTACCATATTCTGGTTGTTTTAAACATACTTTTTCTCAGCTCTCAGCGTTGAAATCACTTCAAATATTCGAGAAAAAATTACACATTTATTAAACAGTAAATTTAATGCACAGAAATAAATCAATGTATCTGAAATTCGATATATAACTGCAACTAATAACTCATAGTATATTAGTAACTTTTTAATTTTATTTCCAATGAGCTGCACAATCGGTCTCGTTGATGAGCAGGCCTAGTGCGTTCTCCAGAGGTGGTATCCATTCTTTCAGGCGCACCACAATGGGTGAGATACCGGTGGTCATGTTAATTTGGACGTCTAGTTTCTGCCACACTAGATGGCAGCACCGAGACTCTATTTGGAAGCTAAAGTGCATTAGGAATTCAACTATGTCGGAAGTGCCAAGAGCCAATCTTTTACATGCCGCATAATTATACGACATGGCCGCTGAGGATTTTCTGCATCCCGAAAATCCGATGTCTGGGCCGGGGATCGAACCAGCAGACTTGGGCTCAGAAGGCCGACGACAAACCAACTGTGCCACTCAGCCACTATATTAGTAACTAAAAAGCAATAATTTAAATTTATTTTCTTGTATAATACCAAAGGAAAAATTTTATTTGATTTTTCAAACTGTGTGAATTTCATTACTAAAACACAAACCATTATTTAATATAAAAGTTTTTTCATCTTTTTTACACAAAATATGTCAATATTCTTCTAACTGAAGATGATATTTTCATCTTATTTCAAGAACTTTCTCCATTAAGAACATGTTATTTCTTAGACAGTAAATTTCTAAGCCTCTTCCTGCAAGAAATGTTGAAGTGGTCGAATCTGCAGAAAATTACTTCTTAACTATTTTTGGTCCTTCAAATATCACTTTATCCTCTTTTCTGAAGATGACGTTAAATAGTTTACGATTAAAAAAAATATTCTTTTCTAAGAGATGTTAGTTTAAACAAAGCTTTAGTCAAAATACTATTTCTGTTTTATTTCTGCTGACAAAATTCTGGCTAAGGATAAGTATTTTTTTAAGTTTAAGAGGATATTGCTTATAACGCAAATGTGAGAATAAAATGCATTGATCAAGTAATAACTACAGCTTTGACGTTTTTTTTAATGAAAAAAGAAAACATTACTTTTTTAACTTTTTAAATGAATATGCAAGTTATCTTAACGGTATTTTCTTGTTTTAAAAATGTTTTTTTTCTTCTATCAGTAGTGGATCACTTTGACTTGAATTTTCTTATATTTTGAAGGAAAGAAAAACATTACAAATGATTTCTAATAAGGAAAATTAATAAGATTATGTTAGGTTTTCTTTAAAAAATCATTTAATATTATTGGATTGTACAAAAAATAGGTTTTTTTAGCTTCAACCGAACTTATACTTTGATTACAAACTGAAATCAAGACATTAAACGATTTTCCACCGTCCTAAATTGTGGAAATATTATATATAGTATTTGAGTTTTCTTTTGATAAAACCCATTTTACATTTCTTGACATTACCTAACTTAAAATTTGGATAAATTTTTTAGACTCAAAATCGTTTTACAATATAGTTAATGACCTTTCTAATAATCCAAATTGTTTAAAATCAATTTTAATTAAATTTCTACATTTCGTAACATATGGGACTCTCCCTCATAACACATTCTTCTCTTATCGACCAATTTTTGCCGTCTATCCTTTCCAATCTTGGGAACCTATTATGTTAAAGTTATTGACCACTGTGGCTTAATTTTTCTTTTGAAAAATCCATTTTACATTTCTTGACATTACCTAACCTAAAATTTGGATAAATTTTTAGGTTCAAAATCATTTTACAATATAGTTAATGACTTTTCCAATAATCCAAATGGTTTAAAATATATGTTTAATTATTTCTACATTTTGTAACATATGGGACTCTCCATCATAACACATTCTTCTCTTATCGACCAATTTTTGCCGTCTATCCTTTCCAATCTTGGGAACCTATTATGTTAAAGTTATTGACCACTGTGGCTTAATTTTTCTTTTGAAAAATCCATTTTACATTTCTTGACATTACCTAACCTAAAATTTGGATAAATTTTTAGGTTCAAAATCATTTTACAATATAGTTAATGACTTTTCCAATAATCCAAATGGTTTAAAATATATGTTTAATTATTTCTACATTTTGTAACATATGGGACTCTCCCTCATAACACATTCTTCTCTTATCGACCAATTTTTGCCGTCTATCCTTTCCGATCTTGGGAACCTATTGTATGGTTTTCGGGAACTATCGATAAGAAAAGTTTTCACTTCGGTATCTTTCAGTTTCGGCAGAAAATATTCGACGGTCGAAAATAATCGAATTTTTTGCTAATATGGCCATTCGGTACATGACTCTCTGAATGGCTTCTTTCGCAGTCGTTTTTTGTTTAATAATAAAAGTAAATTACCTACTTTTTTCGAAATTTGTCATCAACGTAAAATAAAAGAAAGGAATCGCTTATCTGTAAATTTTTTTTATAATTCTAATTTACAAAAATTTGCCAGCAAAATTTCCTCACTACCCTTTTTTAGTCCCTGCTACGTTTTTGATTCCGAATTTTGTTCCAAATTTGAAACTTAAAATTAAAATCGGGGTTTCTTAATTTTGAATTAATCCTACGCAAAGAAAAAAAATTTCTGGTAAAATAGCCGAATTGTATGACAATAATATTTCTGGTAAGAAAAAAACGTTAGTCTAGTAATAAAACCAAAACATTCGATATTTAAATAATTCATTTGGTAATCTGTAAGATCATATGGTAACGGTTAACGGGAAATTCAGGTTTTCAAATTTATCGTTCTTATTACCACGCATTTATTGAAAAAAAAATGTAAATTTAACCGAATAAATAGTTTTTATGCAATACTTCATTATATTTTGATAAAATTACCAAATTTTACCACACTTACCAGATATTATGGCATATTATAAAACAATATTTTATTGTTAATCATACTAAATTACCAAATATCATTACCAAAGTTTTTTGGTAAGATATACCCAGATTTAGAGTCAGAAACAAGGTAAAAATTCCTATATCTGATGGTTTTGACGATAATTTTTTCCTCAGTGTATCATATAACATTATTATAAAACAATTTATGACAAACATATTTAAATCGATATATTATTTTTATTGTTTAGCACTTATTGAAATTTTTATGAAGCTTACAACTTTTCTTACAAAAAACTTAGCATTTGTAATCATAATAATAAATACAAAACTGTAACACATTATTTGGAATCATCTTTTCGTGTTGGTAGAAATCTGCGCAAACAATTCTGTATTAGTACCATAAAATTTTCGGGAATGCTTTTTATTTTAGGCATGAAATTATATTTAATTATGGAAGTTCAAAATATGATCGTAGTAATCGAGGGGCTTGATGAGTGAGGGGAGAAAGTTCCAAATAATTTTGTATTATAAAAGTAGGGATGGAATTAAAGATCTTGCTTTCAATAATTTTGTATTCCTGACTCATTACATGCTTTTACTTTGATTGCTAAGCGATTAATGGCAACAAATAAAATTTTATGATATATATAAATTAAGTGATCATCGCTTATACTCCAAAAATATATTTTAAGTGAAGAAATTTTCTTATAATCCAAGGTGGGCTATTAGTATTTGCTCATCCTCACATGTGTTGGTTTAAATCGATGGAATTTGACGTCACTCTAGGCAAACTACATTTAGTATTTCGGTTCTGTTCAGAAAGTGTGTTTGCATAAGTGAATGATTTGAGTCAAAATAAGATTCAGTTTCTTCCCATTTTCTGCCTTAAACTTACTTTTATAGGGATGCACATCAATGTTGAAATGCATTTCGGTTGTATTACATACGTGTATTTTGCAGAAATAAAACTTTTAAGTGAATTATAGATATTTTTGAAAATTGGACAGCGATAGCGTGTATAAGAATAATACAATAATATTCGTGTAACTTCTTTATAAATATAAATATATACATATATATATAGGTTCAAAATGAAGATAAAGCAAAGGAAAATTACAGACATATGAAAAAAAAAGGTGGGGGGGGGAATATATATATATATATATATATATATATATATATATATATATATATACAAGAAAACACGAAGAAAATTAAGAAAAACAATGAGTTAACAATGATTATACAGTATAATATTACCTTGCGCACATCCATTTCGGGCCCATCCTTGGTAACTAACAAATCAAATCTCAGAATAACAAATCACTTCAGCTGTGCAGTAAGAACGACACTTTAAAACCCTCTTGTTACACTATTTGAGCTTTTGTTTTCATCTTTTGTTTTCATATTTTGTAATCTGGCAATCTTTCTGCGAAAACATTTTTAAATCATTCTTGAAAAATATTTCAACCATGTAAGTTGATCTGATTTTGCTACTCGCTTTATAGCCCCCGTTTTAATGTTTTTCCTTTTATTTCATTTTATTTTCTGTTTTTACATTTTATTTTTACTTTTTGTGATCAATTTTACTTATTGTTATTTTTATAAAATTTTTTTTGAGTGCTTCTCACACTATTGTATTAACATATTTTGCTTTGGCTTTATTGATACAATATCAGAAAGCAGTCTGTTTTGCGGATATAATCGTGTGAGCTGAAGAAAAGATTATATCTTTTTTTTTTCCCGGTTTTTTTAATAAAATTTCATTCTTTTTTTTTTTTTTCTTTTTAATTATATATTTATGTAAACTATTGTTTGTTATTTTTTTACTTATTATTTCCCCCCTCCCCCTTCCTTTTTTTATGTCTATAATTTTTCTTTGTTTTATTCTTCATTTTGAACTTATATATATATATATATATATATATATATATATATATATATATATATATATATATATATATATATATATATATCGCAATAATGACAAAAAGGAAACAAAGAGAAATAATAAGTTTCATTTACTGCGCATAAACTGCAAGTACGTAAAACTCATAAAGTAAGTTAAAAATATAGAAATAGAGAGAAAACATGGAAAATAATATAATAATAAGGATTAATGAAAAGAGAAGACAAAAAACTATTTAAATAAACTTATTTATCTTTATATTACGGGAAATGTTCTATAAAATTAAAATAAAGTATTCTTTAAAGTTAAACCCCGTTCCCAGTTAAAGGAAAGTGGTATGAGTGGGGCAAAATGACCGATATTGAGCACCAGCTGCTTTTACTCCAAAGAATAGCCGGCAAAAATCGAACCGACGCAAGGCTATTGGGGGTATTGAACACCGTTTTTGCACATTGAGAGCTCGGTACTTTAGCCAATGTGTCTTCAGAGCTTTTTCTGCTACTGGAGGATTAGTAATGTTCAGACGTAACACATTACATTATGCATTAAATCATGGTGCGTCTAGACATTTCCTAGGATACTGGTAGTCCAATGAAGTATTGGGATTTGAAAAATTATTCAAGAGCTAGGTAAGTTACAAGCTGCCATCAGAGCTTTGCACACCGAGAGCTCAGTTCTTTCGTCATTGTGCTTAGGCGGCTTATCCCATTAGTAAAGAATGGATATTGTTTGGACATTACGCATTAAAACTTTATGATTCCAGAAATTAAGACTCTAGGTACCTTTAAATATGAACGTATTTTAAGTTAGTATTAAGTGAAGTTTTGAGCGAGTGAAGTATTTGTTTAAGTTTGGATTCATGTCATAGAACATTAATGTGAACTTGCTTTTGTTTTTGACAAAAAATCGAACCTTCAAAATTTAAATTTCTTTCGGAACTAACAAGGTCTAAATAAATTAAGTATTGATATTTTGATAGATTTTATTTTGCTTATTTTCGCCACAAAATTAAAAAAAAGAAGTTTAAAATTGAAATCACTGTTATATTTATTTCTTTATCACCACTATTAAACGTCAAATTTTAAAATAAATATTTCTTAAATGTCGTTTAAGTAATAGTTCCGTTTATGACAATATTTCTTTCTAATTATAAAATAAAGAAAGCGATTAGAATATTAAAAAAAGAATATTAGGTTTATGCCTGTATACAGTTTTTAAACTCAGGTATATGCTTGTGCATTGATTTTAAAATTAAACACAGTACACTTATTTTTCCAGTTTAATTTAAACGTAAAAATGTTCATCTAAAAGATATAAAAAGAAAAAAATCCTACATAAGAAAAAATCCGAATCTGAATAGAAAGTTGAGATTTTTTTTTAGGTAAGTTAACATTAATAAATATCAAAGGAAATAAA
Source organism: Parasteatoda tepidariorum (assembly GCF_982258835.1). Classification (NCBI taxonomy): domain Eukaryota; kingdom Metazoa; phylum Arthropoda; class Arachnida; order Araneae; family Theridiidae; genus Parasteatoda; species Parasteatoda tepidariorum. The sequence goes on along the minus strand of NC_141760.1, from coordinate 23,842,882 downwards.
AATAATAAATTAAAGTGCATTAAATATCTCGCTTTTTTTTAACAATATACTGCTAAATTATCACCTCAGCTGAGAGTCTTACATTTAAAATACTTGATTTTTCTAAAGAATGCAACAATAACTATGACATAAATTTCATCCGGAGATTTCAAAGGATTAAATCTTTTATATTTACTTCTAAAATTCTTTGGAGATTGTTAATATCTTAACAGAAACTTGCAAATATTTTTCATTACTCCACAACGGTCGGTCCGTGCTCAACGAAACCTAGTTATAGCTTCAGGAAATAAGAAGTTATAGAACAGCACTAACTTTTTATGGAAAAAGTTTTCGAAACTTCTATTTTGTTCTAATTATCTTTGCTATATTTCAGTTATTTTCCGAAATTATAATTTGCCTGTGCTGGTTTTAAAGAAGAAAATAAGTTTTTTATGACTTTCGAAAAGCTGAACTAAGACGATATTTTAAGAAAAATTATAGTTTTACTAAGTTATTAACATGTTTTTTTTTTTAAATTTAATATTGAATGAACGTTAGTATAAAATTTTATTCTTCAAAGAATATATTTTTATTAGGAGTAATTGCAATTTGCCTAATAATTTCACATATAAATTTACTATTTTACTATATTACAATTTATAAACATATAAATTTACTATTTTACTATATTACAATTTATACACATATAAATTTACTATTTTATTATATTACAATTTATACACACATAAATTTACTACATTTTAATTTTACTGTCCAAAATAATTATAATCATGAAATTAATTAATTTTGGGTCGTTGTTTTAATTATATTAATTCCATGCTTCAAAAATGAAATGTTGTCTATAGGTATAGATGAAAATTAATTTTTGTTTCTCTCTGTGCCCTTTATACACGACCTGTCCTTCATAGACTGTCCCTACATCATCCGAACGAGACCGATGGAATTTGGCATACTGATAATTCGAAACACGGGCAAGATCCCTATTGATATTAGAGCATTTTATTACAAACCGTTTGAATGGGATGAGAGAAAAAGCAAATTATACTATTGATTAATAGTTAGCAATTGTTTTTAATTGAAGCCGAAAGGATTCTAGCAATTCAAATATATCGAGTGTAACATCAGTTTAATTGATAGCTTATCATACTGTGGGGGCGGAGTTAACGACCATGCCATCCTTCATCTTATAAAAGGTACCCCGTGATTGAATCAAATTAGCATGTCTTATATACCAGTGAATTGATGTTTAATTTTCGTAGTGGTAGTTAGGCCACAATACTATTTGATAAGTAAAAGAGTTTACTTCATGTGCTTTAATATTTGTATTATTTTTTAGGCTATGCTGAATAAATTAATTAAATATTAACACGATAGCATGGTAGGACTATGGCATATACTTAGTATTTCTTAAGTTATTTGAAGCCACGTGTATTCTTTGTTTGTTGTAACTCTTCTAAAAAAAACACGTTTTAATTAAATAATTTAAAATCAATGGTAATTGATACTTGATCCAGGAATTCCCTTGTCTTCTAGATTGAGTTCAAAATTACAAGACTACTAAGTTGAACATTAGTAGCCTTAAACCCAAAATTTGGATCGGCAATTCAACGACGGTTATAAAATAAAATAAAATAATTAAAATTAAACCAATTCTGAGCAGTTTTAATATCGATACAGTGGAAATAAATGTCTTACGTCTCCTCGAATGGGATGTGTACCGAAGTGGTAAATGTTGACTACCAATAGTTGACTGCAATCAGTAGCCTCATGCAAAGTGATGCCGAATACAGTTAATCTCTATTCTGACGGGAAGAATTAAAAAAGACCTCTTGCTTAGTTTAATAACTTAGAGCCACCGGGAAAGACTACAATATTAATAAATTTAAAAAAATTAATTATTTTGACTTGATTAATTGGGACAGTATATGTCTTTCAGTTCTGTGCACGATTTCGTTGTGTTGTTCAGTACTGGTTCATTGATCATTTTAAATTTTTCATTCAATTCGTAACTTGCTAGGATTACAAATACGAAATGTTTGATTTTTTACGTAGTTACAATTCTGTCATCAAATATTACAATTATAGAGCTTTCTACTATCTAGTGTTAAGTCTCCAAATTTTTCAAAATTGACATTTTTGATAGTTTTCAGATAGTAATTTATAAAGAGAATTTTCACTAAATGAGAGCCCAATGAAAAGTAAAATATCATTGCTAACAGGGTACTCGTAGTATTTTTTTAGACGAAAATGTTTCCTTCTTAAAAAAAAAGAAAATCAGTTTGAAAAATTTGGTTATCACTACAGTTGCCTAAGGTCTTCAAATTACTTAATATGAATAAAAGTACGTCATTGGACGAGGGGGCATTCTTTATTTAATGGCTACAGCTTGGTTCAAATCAAATGAAGCAATATACTTTTGAAAATCTCAATTAAAGAAAAAGAAAAAATTCTGACGAAAATAAATTGACTCGCTTGCAAAAATGTTCTTAAAAAATAAATGCACTCGCTTGTTAAGATCAAAATAATGAAATTAATTTCTTTTCTGTGACCTAAATCGAAAACATACTATAAAACTAATATTTTTTTTACTTGCAAAATGATTTTCAAATAAATAGTTTGACTTTATTCTTAAAGGTAGAATTTGAACAAAAATATAATCCCCCAGGACATGCACCTGAAAAGGAATCTTGAATAAATACACATTAGCTGCTATTAAATTTATCTTTTAAAACATATTACAACAATTTAATAATTTGTGAAGTATTATGATGCATGATGACCAGTTTTATATTTTCATAAATAATATATTTCATATTAACAAGAATTTCAATTCTCAGTCACGTTTTGATCATTCCAAAAAGTGGACGTCAACCTTCAATTAGAGATATACTGCTATAGAACTAAACTTCAAAACAGAGAACGTGTCTCGAATATCTTTTCACAATAGGTAACAATTTTGCCGAAAGCCTCTTTTCTCTGATCACATATTTTAGATTTAAATTTAGACTCAAAACTTGCAACATTGGGCAGCGGAATTTATGCTCTGTAAAATGGAACTTAACTGCCATGCAATAATATTGAAATATTCTATGCATAAAGTAAATATATTTGCATTTATTAGTATACATTTATCAAGTAGGAAGTGATTGTGAATTAATAGGATAAATTGGTAGATGAAGTCGTTTTTTTTATTTCTTTAAGGTATCCGACTACCTTTAAAACGAGGATTTTCACAAAAAAATCACTTTTTTATTTTATTGCTTTATAATAATGCCCAATTTTTCTAGTTTTCAAAACTGTTTTGTTTTTGAATGCACGTCAAGCAGAACTTTAGTTATAGCTATTTTAGTAACAGATGACAGCTGTCTAACTTACCGGAAATTACAAAAATGAAACCGGTAGTAGGTAATAGTTTCGGTTCCATTTCTATTTGTGTGTTTATTTTTCTTAGATATTTAATTTTTAAAAGCTCTTAAACTCTCGGCTAATAATCTGAATTATATTTTAATTAGATTTTCCGTTTCGTGGTTACTGTTTGTGGGTAACATGAAAAGTTAGCATATTTTCTGATAGTTTGTTTACATTTGAAGCGTACTTTCTATATCTTGATTTTGATTTGTTTTGAAGAAATTTATTGATTTCTTTCAAAAAAATTTGTTATTTATTTTGATAAATTTATTGAGATGGGCAAAGGACGTACTTCTCGATATAAGAAACGTAAATATTACGGTAATCAACATGCCAACAAAAGCGATGATTTGAGTAAAGTTGATTATACCATTTATTCAAAATTGCGTAAAGCAGAAGAATCTATTACTTCAAGATCTTCAAAATTATCGATTTCTATGGAAGTGAATAAGGAACTGATGCCTTTGGATAAAAAAAATCTGTGTGGCAATCGAATAATTGATATTGAGATCCTGATGATGATATTAGCTTCATAATGTTGTCCGGTTTGCTATGATAACAAATTGCATTTAGAAGAAAATTTTACTTTTTGGCTATTATAAATATTACAAAAAATATTTTTTACTTTTAATTATTAATAAAAACTATATTTAGACATATATATTAAAGTGTGAAAATACAGTAAGATGATTGTTTAATAAAAAATTGTTCCTGTGTTAAATGCTTTATAAGTAGTAGACTTTTGATGTTATTCACTAAATACTTTAAAATATCGCTAAATAATACGTAAAAATATCGCTACGTTAAATAAAACTAAGAAAATGTGTGAAGGAATGTGCCCCCTATAAAATATAATAACTTCCTACTGACAAACATTCATAGTTTATAGAAAAAATGTAATTATAAACTTTAATTGTGTTTTTCTCAAAATGAAAATTTTGCTGTTTTTTGTCTACGGAAAACAAGATAACTCAACTAATTATTATAAATTTGTCTTCAAACTTTCAGAGATTGTTTCTTGTATTGGTGGTTATATAACAGACCTCCAGAATGCAGATAACTGCATTATTTTTTGTTTTATGAGATATTTTGCAATAGATAATGTGAAGAAAATGTGAAAAAAAATGGAAAAATATGCTTAACACTCCATAATTTTTTTTAATTTCATGATATCATTTAAGTTGAGGTTCATAACACTTCAGAGGGCTATACGAAACGGCTCAAAAAGTTTGATAGCTGTATGTACAATAGTTTTTTGTGTAAGTGTGTGTTTTCCGTTAATGAGTTATTTTCATTAAAATTATCTAAAAAATACTCTTTAAACAAAAAATTTCCTGTATATTTAAATTTTCTCTATTAAATATGTTTATTTAAATTAATATACAATATAAATTGCAATAATGTTGTGGAAAATATTTATTTTTCAAAAATTTTGTCCCGAAGGTAGTTGGATACCTTAAGGTCACATGATTTTCCTCTTAACTGAATACATACATACATATATATATATATATATATATATATATATATATATATATATATATATATATATATATATATATATATATATATATATATATATATATATATACAGTGAAACCTCCGTTAAACGGACATTCATGGGACCAAAAAATTTGTCCGTTTATGAGAGTTGTCCGTTTACGGGAAGGGTACCCTAATAACGAAATTTAATACCGTAAATTGTTTTTAGAATATTCTCAAAGATGTAGAAATAATTAAATAATATCTACAAGGATACTGTAAATATCTACAAGAGTATTTATTTAAACAATAAGAAAGATAAAAAAGAATATATAAAGAAGTTTGATATAAATACATAATTCTGGATGTAGCTACAGATAAATAAATATAATTTTCCTATTAGCATAGATACTCATGTTAGACATATGATACCAAATAGAAGCGTACTGTCCTCAGTCCGTTTCAATTAATAGGTTCACATCGCCTTACAAATTTAAAATTGTTTTCCAGGAGATTAGCTGGCAATTTTTCTGCACCAACATCACATAGAGAAAATATGATAGGATTGTAATATGCCAGAGGTCCTTGTTATCAACATTATAAACTTATATAAAGCGATTTTAATACAAACAATAATATAAACTTCTATAAAGCGAGGAAGCAATATTATTTAACAAATTACTATAGGACATTAGCCGGAGATTAATCTCCGTATTCGAAGCACACGAGGCAGAGCCTAACTCGGGTTGACTATATTTGAGGTTGCCCCTTGATTCTCGCCAAGTTGTAATCGCGGTTGTTCACCAAGCTGGGTGATGTTGAAACCCAATCGTCGTCTGATTGGTTTAGATTTTAGCGTTATTTTTAAATGTTCAACGGTATATGTGATTTCAGAGTTCCGTTAGTTCTAAGTTGGATACCGGCTGGTAAGGTTACTTTTTCTTCTGGTGTCAATAAGATCGAGGGTATGTGGGCATTCATAAAAAGGGACTTTAGAAAAAAATTTCATCGCCAGTCCGGTACCACATACGCATTTTTCGATTCGTATTTCGCCGAATTTATGTGGCGATGGAGGTACACAGATTCTATTCATGATAAATTTAGACAGTATCTAACTGCTATTAGAGAATTCGGTGCACCTAAATCTGAGTATATTTAAGCTTAAAGAAGAAGTGAGTTGTTTTTTTCCTTTTCCTTCTGTGCTTACTCCATTAATTTTTGTTTCGATTCAAAATGCATTTTCTTGGGTTAATTAATTTTGTTCATATCGGATTTATCGAAATTTTATAAAGTTTTGGCTGATGTTTGGTTGAAATTTTCCAATGTTTTATTGAAATATCATTATATTTTGGAAGCCATTCTTGTTACCACGGTGTTCCACGCAAACAGGAATGGTGCCAGACGTAAGTCACCAATTTCGCCAAGGGGCATCCTCGCGTACATTTTTACCCCTACTAACTCAAATCATTGTTGATCTTATAGGATGCCGGACGCACCCTATATGGTGCTTCATCTCCCCCCCCCCAGTAATTTAAATTTTAAACTGAAAGCAATTAAAACCTAATGAAAAAAGACTTTAAAATGTGGCAAACAAATTAAAACATGTAATATTAATAAGTTGATTCTGAGTAATATTTCAAAAGCAAACCTCATTGCAAGTAATTGCCCAATTAACTACAATACTGTCAACTGATAAAATATTTTAGTTTCAATCAGACAAAAAGCAAATTATATAATAAAAACAAATGAAACTGAAATTCGACAAATTAAATTAAGCAGTTTAATTTTTTTGTCATATTAAATACTAATAAAAAACCAAATGTAAAATGAAATAATTATGTTATCAATGATCACTAAACATTTTTGTCTGAATTGTTGTAGAAAAATAAGGTGAAAACAATAAAATAAAATTTTTTTTACAAAAATCTCTGAATATTCACAAAACCTAGCTATGTACATTTTTCATTGATTTTTCTTTTAACATCTTTTTCTGTACCAATGATTTGCACTTTTATGCATTATTTAAGAAATATCTCAAACATTTATGAACTGTTAATTAATATTTCTGGGGGAATGATTTTTTGAAAGTAAATAAAAAACAATTAAAAGTAAGAAAAAACAATGATAAAATTAAAAATTATTTACAAAACCTCCTTATATACAACATTTTTTATCAATTTCTTTTCCATATTATTCGTTATCATTTAAACGTCTTGACTCTTCAACGTTTCTTTGCCGCGCATTTCGCAGTCGCGTATTGATAGTACTATGATTATTTTCCCGGTAATTTTGTACTGCTAAATTATGTTCAGCCCTATGTCGCTGTTGATATCTCCTAAGATATTCACGGCTATCCATTTTTCATAAAAGATATAAGTATTTTAAAGTAAACTCTGTTCAATTCGCGATCGCAACGAACTATAGGGGGCGTTGTTGTATGAGACGCATACCTGCGATTTCTATATGAACCGTCATTCAGTTACTCTGGAGACGTCGTTAATGTAGCGTGTAGCATTGCAACGTTCCTTCTTTAATGTGGCTTATTAAATTAAAAAAAGAAAAATGCTTGATATTCTTTCTTGTACAACCGAAAACAAAATGGTATCTCTTTTTATTAGAGAAGGAATATCCAAAACACATCGGAAAAGTATTTGCACATTAACAGAAAAAAATATGTATATTCTTATAAGAGTTAAAACCTAATGCCCGAGAAATAGTATTACTAAATTTAATGATATAACATGAAAGGCCCATTTAAACATTACATTCTATAGTTTTAAGAATCATATTACTTCAAAAATTAAAATGAACAAAAAAGTATACATAAGCCTCATAATTTTATGAAATTTAATTTTGTAATAAATTTTGTTAATTTTTCAATAAAAATCATTATTTAGAAACTAAGAAACGTAAAATAAAGAATGCTGACGAAACAAAAACAAAAAAACAATTCTTTTTTGTCGCCATTTTTAGTGCTACGAAAATTCGTCTTTGGGATTTGCCAAAAACAAAACAAGATGCAATTTTATTTTTTCAGGAGGGAAATATTTTACCGAAAAAACGAAAATGTACCAATTCCCACAACATGAAATTTTATCTTGGTAAACGTACGTTTTGGTAATGTTATTTCATTTGGAATCTTATTTATCAGAGTTCATATGGCGATATGATTGTTTTGAATCTATGCTAAAATCTATATCGGCTCATTTTCCACCGAAATCCGATTGACTATTTTTATTTTAAATAAAGTGTTTTATTTTATGAATTGTCGCAAAAATTTCAAGTGTAGATTGCCGGCAATTAAAAACCGCCAAATCTGTAGCGGCGGTGGCGTTAATACGTAAGTGCCGAATTTTCATTCCATACTTTTCTGAATCATATTACTTCAAACATTGGAATATACAAGAAGTAAACATAAACACATAATGTTATACCATTTAATTTTTCAAAAAAAGTATTTTGAGACCAATTTTTATCAAAAAATTATAAACTAAAAAACGGAAAATAAAGAATTCTTAGGATAAAAAAAAAAACGATTTTAAGAATTCTTTACATTGAAATAAAAACTTTCATATTGTTTCTTTTTTTATTATTCTTATAGTTCTTATTCAGACGTAAAAAACCATTCTGTAGAGAACCATCATCAAATAAAAAAAAAATATTTACAAGCAAATTTTTTATTGTAAAAATCATTGCACTTACCTGATTTATAATTCCCGGAGAATTCCAAAATAATAAGTTCCTTGTTTGAAAACTTTATTCTCAAATAATAGATACATAGTTTACCCTTCATTACTTTTAGATAACATACTACACAGCAAAATTTTATAATTGATATGAATTTGAATATGTAGCTAACAACAGAATAGCTGAATTCTAGTTGAACTTATTCTTTCAAAACTAAAAAATACTTACCAAGAAAACGATTTAACTTAATTAAGAATCAGCACAAATGGCACTATTTCAAGTAACTTGGATAATTTTTTATTGTTGTTTTCCGAATTATATGGATACAGAAATATATACTATTCCATAACGAAGAAGAATATGCTATAACTATTACAATTCTGTATGTTCTGAATTCATATTTATTCACTGGAATGACGAAAGCAATGTTGATTTCACTTTAATTCGTAATGAATTGAAGACAGAAGAAATTCATTTTACCTTAATACGCACATCTGCAACAGTATCCGAAATCGCAAGTCATCAGTTGCAAGTTTGTTGATAATAGAAATTAAAAATTATTTGGAATTTTTCTTCAAATGTTTGGCGTGTTCTGTTCCTGAAAGATTTACTAATATTCTGGAGATTTTTTTCAAGTTCTTCGGCCATTTCCTTAGGGAAATTTTGTTTCTTATTTGCTGCTAAAAAATAGCGTCTGATTCTGTCAATGACTTTGATGGAACTAAATGAAAACGTGATAAATTAATGTCTGATATTTACAGGCTCCCGCTAGACGGCGTACTCGAGCGTTGCGATCGCGAATATATTTCAGACATTCAATACAAAATAAAAATCGCAACAAGATTTAGCTGGTAAGTTTAGTTGTGACATTTCTGCAGAACAGCATTATTAAAAATTATTACCTTTACACACACATGCGTTCTCAATTTTGATTGGCTGTTTTGTGCGTTACAAACCAGAAGTCTTCTGTGATTGGCTATGTGTTATCATTCCACTCTCTTCTTATATATATATATATATATATATATATATATATATATATATATATATATATATATATATATATATATATATATATATATATATATATATATATATATATATATATATATATATATATATATATATATATATATATATATATATATATATATATATATATATATATATATATATATATATATATATATATATATATATATATATAAATGTGTGTGTCAACAGCGCATGGTCAAAGTGTCGAAGTGAAGTAGTGAGTCAGTTAGGGGGAAGATGACTCATGGTTCATTGGAGTTGACAAATAAAAGCTAAAGAAAACTATCCACCGATTTATCCTATTAATTCACAGTTTTTACTCATTTGACAAATGAACAGTCATAAATATAAATATATTTGCTTGATGCATAAAATATTTCAATATTATTGTATAGCAGTTAAGTTTCATTTTACATTGCATAAATTCCTCTGTGTAACGTTGCGAAAACGGATGTATTGTTTTAAGTTATGCGTCTAAATTTAAATCTAAAATATGCGATCAGAAGAGGTTTTCTGCAAAATTGTTTCCGACTGTGAGAGGATATTCGAGTCATTTGCTCTGTTTTCAAGTATAGTTCTATAGCAGTATGTCTCTAATTGAAGGTTGAGATCCACGTTTTGGAATGAACGTAACTTTACTGGGAATTGAAATTCTTGCAAACATAAAATATATTCTTTATTAAAATATAAAATGCGCCTTCATGCATCATAATACTTCACAAATTATTAAACTGTTGTAATATTTTTTGAAAGGTTGATTTAATAGCAGCTAATATATATTTAGGATTTCAGGATTTTAAGATTTCAGATCCTGGTGGATTATAATATTGTTCGGAATCTATCCTTCAGAAGAATATACTACGCGTCTCTCCACCTACTTATTGTTTGCTTTGGAGCTCCCTAGGGATTACTCCTTAAATGGGATCAACAATTGTAAACAGAGAAAATGGAATCAGCAGATTGTGTATTTGGGAAAAGTTTCTTCATAATCCAGCAGTGAATTGATAGTGGTTGAAGCTGATGATGCTAGAACACAAATCAATATCTTAACTTCTTAATTATTCAAATTAATGCCTAAATTATCTATTCCTCTATAATTCCTTCCTTAATTGTCATTCCTAAGATGCCCTTTTTCTCAAAGTTGATAAAATTATAAGGAATTCTGGACCAAAAAAAAATATCTTAAAAGAAATTTTGAATAAATCGTAGAGTTGGTCGTTATTTTATAATTATCTTCTTCTTAAAATAAAATATTTGTTGTTGTGTTGTTGTTTCTAATGCCACTTGCCACACGGGTAAGCCTGCTTGGAGAAACTGAGCAAATTTAAGGCAGAGTGTGTGTTTCTTGTTTTTCAGTGGCGTCACCTATGGCCTATATATCGACGTCTGCCACACCATACGTCGCACTTGCTTATAGGGCGCACCCATTCATACATCCATTCATTCATCCACAGATCGTAATTTTGACCTGAATAAGAGAACGAATATATTTAATACCCCTAATTGTAAAGAATTCAGAAGAATACGAAAAGTTGACAGTTACTTTATACAGCCTGCTCCCTTTTTAAAACAAAAACACCCAGTACCTGAAATTGTAACGAACATTAGCAAAATTAAAAACGTTGACCGTCAATTTATATGGCTATTATATGAAGCTTCTTAATTAAATTTGGGATGAGAACATCCTTTTCTAAAGAAATTAGAGCATTACGCTATGGTCTTGTTAGGTTAGTAACTGGAACATCTTTGCCGGTCTCTGACAATTATCCAGTCATGCATTGATTTAGAGAATAATTTTTCGATTGAACTAGTTTCCAAATTTACTCACAAATTGTTGAACTTAAAAATACCAATTAATATTAATGTTCTATCAGATTAAAAGGTATATTTTGTGAATTTTTGCTAAGTTGCTGTCTTAAATGAACAAATGAATCTTAAAATTCTTCCGATTCTTTAATTGAAGGAAATGAATATGAGTAAATAAGTTATATATTCTTCTTTTTTCTAAAATTTAAAGGTTTGAAGCAAGGCAAATCTTCTAAGAAAATTTCTCAATCTTTTTATCTAGAATACATATTTTGGAAAGAAATAAAACGAAAACTATTACCAATAATAATAAAAATTTGGAAGAGAAGATACAGTTTTTTTGAACTACGCAATATTGCAGCACTATTGTTATAGCATCCAAAATGTAAGCATGTAAAAAAAAAATTTAACTGTGAAAAATAATGTAACTGTAAATTGAAGATCCAAATGTGGTTCACTGCTCCTTAAAACTATGACGCGTGAAACCGGCATTGATTTGGCTTCAAAATACAATTTTATATTCATAAAAACCTATAAACATTTTCTTATTAAAAATAACAAGATTGGTTCAATGGTTGATGCATAATCGTGGGTTTCTCAGGCGGATATCGTTTAGTCATGTATTCTTTAAATGGGAGAATTTAAAATCCGTACTCTATTAATCAGCTCCCATTTAATTTTTACTTTTCAAAGACATTTATTCCGAAACTCAATCATTACGCAAAATAACAAAAATATTTATGTGATAATTAAAATTTAAATTCATGAGAATTCATCGAAACTAATGTTTGATAGAGCATTAAGAGCTTCCGTTTACTAAACTTTCGATAAAAAAAAATCCTCCATTAATTATTGAATCCTACCTTTTTAAATTACAAGCATTAGAAATGTTATTTTACATTTAAATTCAGAATTAAATAAACGGAATTTAACTTAGATTAAGTTTGATAAAATTTGAATTAAAATGCATGTAATTTACCTAAATCCTAAAATCCTCTTTAAACTAACAGAATTGAATAAAGTGTTTATTAACTTTTAAAATCTAATAAATGCATTAAAATATTTCATCATGAAATTTGCTGTTTAATTTAGATTGATTTAACAAACTTTTGTACTTAAATATATTTAACCTTCCTTTTATTCCTTAGAATTTGTTTAAAAATTAATTTAAAAGGTGTGAACTCATCTTTTGCAGCTGACGTATTCCCATTTTCGTAGTTTAAATCTACAGCTTGAAAAAAAAAACAGGACGCACACAATCTATTCCTTCCATCTCAAGAACATCATTTATCACGCATTTTCTCGACATTAATGACTTTGCTTGTTTTAGATGTGTTTTTTTTTCTTGTTATTGTTATTCGTCCCATTTCGTAGCAGCGAAATTATTTTTATACACCGACTTTGGATTTGCATAAAAATTTCATTCCGGTCTAAAAACTAGAGAAATCAGCGTAACATTTTTTTATTTATTTATTTAAATCCTCCCTAGTGCAAACACTTAGCTATGGAACAAGAAAATAACATACTACTCTTTTATACAAGATGTAAATTAAAATTTATACATATATTTAAAAAAAAAAAGGATTTTAGGCTTAGAATAAACTACTGATTTACATTTAAAAGAATCTTTTCTTCTTACTTTGAATTCAACAGAAACCAAACGGAAAATTTATATTAACATCTTTTAATTAAAACAATTTTTTTAAAATATTTTTTAACAGATCTCTCTGAAGGTAAGAATAAAACCTTACCACACAGGGAAACAAATCCTGGTAAAATTACCTAACTGTATGGTAATGACATTTCTGGTGAAATAAAACAACAACAACGTAGTTCTGGTTATTAAAATCGAAAAATATGGTACTTAAACCAATTATTTAGTAACGGTTTTTATTAATATATTAACAGTTTATCGAAAATTCTAGATTTCAAATTTATAAATCTGGTTATCACACATTTAGTAAAAAAATACGAAACTGAAATTTAAACTATTGAAAATTTAATCAACGGAATAGTTTTTGCATTCCATGTTCAAAGGTATCGTGATAAAATCTTCAAATTTTACCACATTTGCCAAATTTCATCTCAAATTTTTAAAAAAAACCTTGCTTTATTGTTAATTTTGCCCAATCATTACCAAAGCACCTCGATAAAAATTATCAAGCTTTTTGGTGTCCCCCAGAAACACAGAAAATTTTACCATATTCTGGTAGGTTTGACCATACTTTTTTCTCAATGCATCGTTATCGAATAAATGAATTGCTTGAGGCATTATATTGGTAAGCCATATTTGCAAATAGTTCTTTAGGAGATTCTTCTAGGAGAGCTTTTAGTAGAAAATATATCGATTTACATGTAGGGAAAAAATTATTCATGTGCACTAATTAATTTCTGTAAGATCTGGAGAGTTGTTTTTTACGGCCATCTCTCTTATGTGTATAAAAAAGCCTATTGATCTTTATTTTAATCAACTTCAGAAAAATTAGCAAACCTAACCATTCATTTATATGTTTTTTGTTGTTTATTTTTTTAATTTCCAATGGCACATTAAGAGACAATTGAACATCAAAAAGATAACAATAAATCTATAAATACGAGCGAGCAATCCAGTAAAGTTTCCAGATAGATTTCCGAGGGAAAGCAGGACACTTTGACAGGTGAGACAAGTCCATTACCTCGTGGAGGTCACACAATGTACAGAAGGGATCATGAACCACGTTGATGCGACATAGATGTTTTTTTCAGGGAATCGTGGCCAGTTATCAGACGAAACACGGTGACAGATTTTATCCTAGGCCACTGAGGGACATTTTTTTATATAACATTTTTATTTATATGTTTATTATATTAAACTTTCTATTGCAATTTGGGGATTTACACCCTTTTCCATGGGGTTTACAGTATCAAACTACGGACACAAAGTTTCGGGTTTGATTTTGGCCGGTGCCATAGAACATCTCTCTCGCATTCCCTCAACATTGGTGAGTACGAGCAAGTACAAAATTGAGTGAGTACAAAAAGCACCATAGCACTATTTCGCTTCGTTTCTTGGCTTGTCTTGTTGATATATCATCTCATTGATATGCTGGTATAAATTGCCCGAATCTATGAAAATGCCAATGTCCGAGCGAAAGGCTTAATTTTAATATATTGTTAGTGGCCATACAGTTTACGACAAATTTTTCTAGGACAGAGTTCTATGAATCTCTTTGTGACTAGAACATTTTTTACCAGTCATGGACCTTAGCCTAACGATGAGATAATTTGGGTGTGTATAATATGCTGTCACGTTATGGAAATTTCGAAAGCTATTTCCGATTTGGAAGTAAACCAAAGAAATCCTTGCGTTGCTTATCACTATGTTCTAAGCCTTTCAATAATTACCAATAAAACATTTTTATAAACATTCATATTTAAATAGTTACAGTTATAGTCAAACCATACTTTTCAAATCTTAAATATTAAACGGTTTTTTGATTATGTTCCCATATCTCTCTATTTTCCAATATATTGAAATAAGTTTAGAAAAAAAAAAGACAATGAATGGTAAAGAAGAAGAGTTCCCATAGTAGTTTTTGAAGCATCATTGAATTTCCTGGATACCAATCGATAATCGATCCGCTCAAAGGTATGCCGAGAGAAAATAAAAGCCATGTTTATGTTAACTCTTTTTCAAGTAGGAAATAGTTCATTGAAATTGAAATGAAGTAAATATGTTCGAGTGAAAAGAAATCGGTGGCATTCTTTACCTAATCAATTCTAAATTTAGATTTGCACAATGGATTTTTACGTAAGCAGAAAAAAAGGTATGGTTTAAACTATCAGATTATGGTAAAATTTACCGTGTTTCTGACTCTATGGGAGCACGGTAAGGAGTCGTTTCAGTAAAAAGTATGGTAAAGATTTTTTTTAAAGTTCTTATGTTTCGAAAATCCTTTTTCACTCCACTCTCTATTTTATTACAAGATTGAAATGAAAGTAGGCGGGAAATAATTAAATTGTTAAATCTCCTCTTCCAGGGAGTTTTTCTATTTTCAATTAGATAAGCAGAGAAGTTTTTTATTCGTTCAAATTTAATAATTCCAACGGTATTTGTAGTTGTTTTTGTTCAAATTTTAAATGTAATTAATTAAAGTTAGGATAATTATTTTTTCAGTTTAGAGTTGCCATATGTTTTTTTTTAATTTCCTGATGGGTCAAATATAAGTACAAAAAAAAGGCTTTTTTAAATCCCTTTTTAAAACCTTACTATTTATCAGTTCAATATTTCGAAGCATTTTCTAAGATTAGACTTCAATAGTTCAAATTCACTTTTTGAGTTACGATGGCTCAGGGGATTGAGCGTTAGCTTTACAATAACGTGAACCGGTCTCGAATCTCACCGAAGGCTGGTCGATACGAATCCGCATCCGGCTTGCACCGACCACAGTGCTGGAAATATCCTCAGTAGTAGACTGATCGTGGGTTAGAGTCCCTTTACCATCAGGCCTTCCTCTCTATGTAACGCAAATGTGGGAGAGTATCATCAAAAAAGTCCTCCACGAAGGCAAATTTCTCCCAACACTTGATCTAGGAGTTCCCTTGTCTTTTGGATTGGGTTCAAAATTACAAGGCTACAGAGTTGAACATTAGTAGTCGTGAACCCAAAAATTGGGTCGGCTGTTCAAAGACGGTTATAAAATAAAATAAAGTTTTTATATTTCCTCTGTTTTCTTAATAAGTTTTTAACGATGCAAAATAACTTGTGAGTTTCAAAAGCATAAACAAGTAACCGTAATGGTAATTTTGAAACCGTAATGATAATTTTGAAAACACAGTAATTCTGCTAATAAAAATAAATATATGATATTCAAACAATGCATTAGGTAATTTTTCGTTCACATGGTAATGATTTACCAGAAATTAAGGTTTTCAAAATCAGTAAAAAATACAAAACTGCAAAGTAAATGTATGAAATCATCTCAATATTCATCTCAATATAACATTTAACGAAACAAAATAACTAAATTTAATTTAATTTTAATATACTTACCTAACATTTTACTGATTTATATATTAATTTGGACAAAGAGACCACTCAACTGTCAAAAATGCAAACTTTTGTTTAAATATGTTAAATAATTATATTCACACTGAATTACGGATTTTACTTAATCTGAAGAAAAAAAAGTTACATTGTCGCCATCACATGCCCAAAAACTTAACTTTACTGTTATTGCAATTGGATGTCTTCAATTGGATGTCTTACGTCACCGTATGCAAATCGTAATATTTGTCAATTCAGGAGCCAATCAGGTTCGATACACATGTATGACATCGCTTCCAGGTATCCAATTATGTCTCATTTTAATCACATGGTTAAGCGTAATGATTTGTCTTCTTCTCGAGTTGCAAGTGCCTAGTTTGCTAAACTGTGTAAGAAACCACATGACATAGGTTTGAATTTCGTTAGTAGCCGTTTTACGAAATCGAGTGTTTTTAAAGCAAACTTTTTAAATCTGACATTACAGTCTCATTAATTGTGAGAAAGTTTCGTAATTTGTATTTTAATATAAAGTGCTAGAGAGTTTTTTCGAAACTCAACACATATAATGTGTGGAAAAACATATAATGTGTGGAAATTTAAATTAATGCGTGGAAACACGGTTTAATATCCATACAAATAATTGCAAAACTTCTATCTTATGTTTTACAAATTTCTTAAAATTTGAGAACTTAATAAAATTTTTATTTCTTACTTTTTAAAAAATAAAGCAAAAAAATATAATGTATTTGAAATTCTGAGGAAAATTTAATTTAGAGTTAAAATATCAAATATATTTAAGATTAAGTTTCGTTAAAAGAATTGATTGACAATTTTGCTAAAATGTCAAATATTAGATAATGTTTCTTTAAAAAAAATTGATTGGAAACTTTGCAAAAGTGAAACAAAAATCAGAAACAAGCACTTAAAAAGCTGTTTTATAGTGAGCCCTGCACTGAAAGAGAAAGAATAGTCAAAACCATTAGAAAATAAATATCAGAAGTATATATTAATATTTATTGTGTTTCTGGCTCAATGGGAACACCAAAAAGCTCAGAAATTTTTATTGAAGCACGTTGCTAATAATTTTGGTAATATTAACAATAAAATATGGTTTTATATGCTATAGATAACATTTGGTAAATGAGGTAAAATTTAGTAATTTTTATCATGAAACCTAAAATCAGGGCTCGAAAAAACTCAGAAATTTTACCCGTCCCAGAGGACGGCTTGTCCAACAATGTACCTGTCCTCCTTTGAAACTAACCCGTTGCTTCTAAATAAATAAAAATATAATTTTCTCTTATTTATTACAAACATTTATACAAATTGCACAATGATTAGTAGTTGCTGTATTTCTAGATTAGAGGGTCATTTTAGAAGTGAGGTGCTAGACTCTTGTAAGATAACAAAAATTGAAAATGTATCACGAACATTAACGGGAAAATGGCCATCTAACGGGAAGTCGGATTCGAAAAATTCGTTGTCCGTGGGGAATTTTTGACCGCCGAGGACGGGCGGTTTTTTGAGCCCTGCCTAAAATCATTTCATAAAACCATTTATTTTGAGAAATTTAAATTTAAATTTTGTATTTTTACCATATGTGTGTTAATATTAAACATAATTCTAAAAACCACCAGATTTTCTAGTTAACCGAGAAAATCATATAAAATATTTGAGAAAAAATTACCAAGTGAATAGTTTAAATACATATTTTTTGGTTTCATTAATCAGAATTATTTTTGTCACTTTTTATTATTTTTTTCATTACTATAAAGTACTTTAATTATACCAGGATATTTTTCTACTTGTGTTACTAGATTGGCGTAATACACACAAAGCAAAAGATCCTTTACAAAAGGTGTGGAAATATTTTTAAAGTTTTGCAATGATTGCTGTTTAAGAGCACAAATAGCACTCTAGTGGCCAAAGAAGCAATTAGAAATAAATAAACTCCGAAATCGATAGTGGGTGAAAAGAATAAAATAAATCAATGAATGCAAGTTTAGTACCTAAATAAACAACTGACTCTTTTCAAAATCGCTTTTATTTGTCTTGTATCTGAAAAAGATAATACATTGTTATAGATAAAGAAATAGTTTTTTTAAAATAAAAGAATAAAAGTAAATAAGTTTCATTTATCAAGTCAGTGTTTTATGTAACTAAGTTTCATTTTATAGTTGAATATAATATTTCTTATTCTCTCTAGCTAAAAATAAGTCGTTAATTATCATTTCAAGCGTTATTCTAATTTCCATTTAGCCTATTTAACATTAAGCTTTTCAAATTTTTTATTCCTTTATAACATTTTTAAAAAAAAATTCAAGAAAACGAAATGCATTGAAACAAATTCCTTTACTTTTTTTGACATTTCAAACACTGACTTTAAAAAAATAAATACCCTATATTTTAAAGATTTTTTTTAGTCTACTTAAAGATAATTGCATTAACAACTAACATTTATGTTTTCTAAATATTTTATAACCGTCGTTGAACAGCCGACCCAATTTTGGGTTTACGACTACTAATGTTCTACTCCGTAGCCTTGCAACTTTGAGCCCAATCCAGAGGACAAGGGAACTCCTAGATCCAGTATTGGGAGAAATTTGCCTTCATGGAGGACTTCTTGATAGAACTAACCCGCATTTGCGATACATGGGGAGGAGAACCACGAAAACCTTCCACAATTAGCCTAATGGCGAGGGAATTCTAGCCCATCATCTGTCTACTACTGAGGATATTTTACGTCTGCATTGCTGTCGGTGTGAGCCGTTTGTGGAATTCGTATCACCCAGCCATCGCTGCGATTCGAACCCGGGTCCCCTCATACAGTGGCGAGTGCTCTATCCAAGAACCACCTCTTAGCAAAATGTGATTTACAAAATATTATTTTGATTATTTAATAATAAACCTGATTGCGCACAATGAGAATTTGCACCTTTTTCCCAATTTTAGTTGTAAGTTGGTGTTTGAAATCTCTCATTTTTTATGCAATAATTGCCATGTAGCGCATGATTATTGTAATGACTTCAAATAGGTATTGACAATGTTTAAAGGAAAATTACTTAGAAAAGCCCCTGGGGTAATAAAATTTAGATTTCATTCTATAAATTAAGCTTTATATTTTCTTTCTTTTTTTTTCCTTCTTTTTGCTGCATGGAGTTCATCAACATTACAATGAGATCAAAAAATTTGAGTTTCACGAAGAAAGCGATTTTATCTCTGAGGAAAGCATTATATAAGAAGCCATTTTCTTAAAGGGAAAAAAAACATAGTTTTAAAAAAAAAGCTTCGAAAATAATGAGTTGCAACACAATAATAGTAGCTTTTTCTGAAATTGAGTTTCAAAATAATAATGCGATTTGAGAAAAAAAAAAAATTTTATCTCATACTAGATTTAAAAAGTTCTCCTGATCTATTTTAGACGGAATTGTGCATTAAATTGAGTCAATAAAAATATTTTTTTTTCTTGAAAGTGAAATATCTTATATTTGACTTAAGTGAGATTTATAATCAATTTTTCCTCGTTTCATAACATGCAAAATAATGTGTTTGGGATAAGAGAAATTTCGTTTAAGTCATATATTTGTTTTAAAAATTGAACGATCTTTTCTCCATAATAAGATTCAAAATTTATTTAAATAAGTGGAAATACTTGCATACCGAAAAATAAATTCAGTTAAGCTTTCCAATATTTTTATAAAAATTATATTTTATTTATACATCGTATTGATTTAATAAACTGAATATATTTTTATTTAAAATGAAATATCTATTATTACATTTAAGTGAATAAGTGACAAATAAAGTAATGTATGGTTTTGTTAGCTCATCTAAGTCAAAATTTAACTATGAATAAAATTTATTTTGGAGTGTAAGCAATTTATTTTCTGGCATTAAACATTTGTGTTAAAAATTGATCTATCTTTTCTTCGTAATAAGGTTTATAATGCATTTAAAATAAACCGAAATAAATGCGGTTAATCTTTAAACTAATTTTGAAAAAAATATATTTTATTTATCCTCCTAACTGATTCAATAAATCGAAGACATTTTTTAAATATAATATCTATTATAAGATTTAAATGTGATTTGAAATAATTTTTCACATTTGAAGTCTATAATATATAAGTAACAACGGTTTTGCTTACTCATATCAGTTGAAATCAAATTATGGATTAAATATATTATACAGTTTTGTCTTATATCATATATATTTATTAACACAAGGTTTACGGACGTTTCTTATATACCTATCTCTACGTAAACGCGTCAATTTAACGCATGAACGTATACATATAACAGCACTTACAGAGATGCCAACTTGCTCCGGACAGCAAATATATATTTTAAAGTGATAGTTTATCAATTGTGATTCTTGGTTTAATAAATTCAATTTAGTAGATTTTTATTCACCTCTATTTCTAAATAATTCGTCGGCTTATATAATTCACCACTTTATATTTGCAAAATTTACTTAGTAGTTATTTACCGTTTTTTTAGTTATTTTGGCGATGTGATTATATACTATAAGAATAAAAAATGAAAATATGCGATATATATTTATGAAATATTCTAGTATTTTATTTTTCAATACTCGATTCAAGCAACTGAAACCTTCAAAATCTGACACTCTGACATCAATTGACATTCTACGTTCGTTCTTTCTATTATTGCTTATCGGCAACAGTTGTTTATCGCTTGTTTCATTTGAGATAACGATATCGGATAACGGATCGAAGTATTGTTGGCACATTCCTATTTATTATTGATGTGATGTTTACATACTAACTCAAAATTTTGTCTAAATTACGAACGTGTCAAATTGACGCACATCCGTAGAGATAAGGTATACCACAAAAAGAATTTCAATATTTCAACGCTTTTGAAGAAAATAGATTTCAATATATATTTACCTCGATCAATGGATAAAAGTCATTACAAGAGATAAAATAAAAATGCAAACGGGTTTTGTAATTTTCCTTACAAAATTCGAAATGCGTCAAAATGACGCTTCCCGTAGACCTAGTGTTAAAAAAAGCATACAAACTTTTTATTAAATTATCATTTAAATAATAAATTATTTTGAATGAATAAAGAAGAGAAATAAAGTAAGAAAACAATGACAATAAAAAAATGACAATAAAGAAACTTATCATTCACACTCCAAAATATAGAAGTTAGGCATACACAGAATTCAGTTAAAAACTTTGCAAATGATTCTATGTTTTTCTTTCTTTCCGTTCTGCATAAAATTTAAACGTGTCTTTCTAGAATCAACGTTCCTGTTAGATGAAACACAACGTTAGCCTGAAAGTGAAAAAAAGTTTCGAGTATTTGCGTGTAAAATGAGTGACGGCTTTTTAATTGAATTCTAACTAAGAAAATTCGCCGAGAATTCCGTTTTAAAAGACAAACTTAAATGTTGTTGAAGTACTTGAGAAGGTAAAATAGAACTGTCTGAAGTAGATATAAGTTACTAATAGCAAATAATATTATAATCGTAATTAGTGCATAGAATATTAAATTCTTCCTACACTTAATTCTCTGCACTCAAATTCTTCTTTATACACATTCGCTTTCTTTAAACACGTATGAACATGCACATTAAGATTCTTTCCCACGAAACTTATGGGCAAAGCAGAGAAGAAGAAAGACCACTAATGTAAAAAGTCGTTATCAAGATAAATGAAATTAGCGAACTAAGATGAAAAGTCATCATAGCGTTTCACTAAATCATACTGGATAAATTGAATTGTTGTGCTTGAATTTTTTTAACACTTGCGTACAAGGAGAAAAATTTCTGGTAAAGCTACTGTGCTGTATAGTAATGGAATTTCTGGGGAAAAAAACCTAATTCTGGTTAGAAAAATCAAACTGTACGGAATTTACGCCATCCTTTTGGTAATTTTTTCGTTAATAATGTAACGATTTACTGCTAAATCAGGATTTGAAAATTATAGTTTCTATTACCAAACATTTAGCTAAAAATACCAATCTGAAAAATATATTTTTCAGAATAAATGGCTTTTATGCCATGCTCTGAGGTATCATAATAAAATTACTGAATTTTACACCACTTACCAAATTATATCAGATACTATAAAGCGATAATGTATTGTTAATTTTACCTAAATAATGGCCAAAGCGCTTCGGCAAAAATTACCGAAGTCTTTGGCGCCCTCGTAGAGCCAGAAACATGGTGAATTTTATCATATTTTGGTAGTTTTGATGGCACTTTTCTTCTCAGTGTATTATTCTGGAAAATATCAGCACTGTTGGAATTTTCATTCAAAAATTATGGTAAAATAAACGGCAACAGTCTGTCCATTCAATTCACTGCAAAATTTACAGTAAAGAACAATTTTAAACTAAAGGTTTTGTAACTGTTTACAGCTAGTATGGGTAAAAAACTATGAAAACAAAATTGTACGGTTTTCCAATTATTTGCAACTAGCATGGTTTCAAAACCGTAATTTTTTTTTTTTAACTGGACGTTATGCTGCCATTTATGCGTATATGAGAGTATCTTATTGTAACAGCTCAAGTTCACAAATTGGGGAGTGGAGGAAGCTGGAAACCTTTCACGTGTCGAAGAGAATGGAAGAAATATTGTGGTGAAATAGCTTTCCAGCTTCGAACAATCGAACCTCCGTTCTGTCGGCTATGAGATTTACATATTAGCCCTCCCGGCTATAATACGTACCCAGCTGCAAGGAACTTCGCAACCAACTTCATTAGAAAGGCCTTGTTGGTACAATAAAATTCTTATTGTTTAACCGCTTAAGGTGAAAGGAGTTAGTAAGTGGTTTTTCTCAGAGTTTACAGTTTGTCTTATTTATGGTTATTTGAATACAGTAAAAAATCACTTAAATAAATTGTTATTTAAAAATTTTTTCTGGAGAAATTTCGAACAGTGTTAAAAAAAAAAACTTAACCGAGACCCATCTGTAAGTTTGTCAAAGCTGATCAAACGAGCAGACAGTCAAACGTAGCCGTGAGCAGACTAGAGGAGACTAGAATCTTACCAGAGAATGAGCAGACTAGAATCTTACCAGATCCAACGATGGCAATTCAGACCAGAATTTTTGTCAAAATATTGCAGTTTTTTACTTCATTTGATATTTTATAAGTTGATAAGTAGTTGAAAAATTAAATATTAAAAATAATTAAGGAGAAGTCTGCAAATTCTTTTAAAAATGTAATTTGAGTCTAGGTTACCACCGTTTTGAATTTAACGGAGAAGTGGGGTTCAGAATTGGCGGATTTAAACATTAAAACATTAAACTAGGTCTGTGATATATTGTTTTGTCAGTTTTTTTAACTGACTAATAGTTTAAAAATTCTATTTTTATGCTAATTACGGTTTTTCTGATTTTTATTCACGTTAGTATGATGAAAGCTTAGTTTTTTATTATTAGTAGCGCAAATGGGTGACATTTACGCTACTACGATGCAATATTTAACTAGAGAAATTGTAAAATTAGCTATTGCTGCCTATGTGCAATTTTAAACTGAATTATATGAAACCAGAATGAAATCAGTAAAGCTAATAAGTCAAAATTTATTTATGTTTACATAAATTAAAGGAGTGTATTGCATTCATTTTAACCAGTGTGTTTGATGTTACACAGTTGATAAAAGAAATATTGGATTTTGACTTGAAGTATTAAATTTATAGTTTTTCTAGTGTATTTTTTTAAGCATGAAAGATTTATATTTTGTAAACTATTAATTCCACTGACGCACATTTCTTATATTAAATTTAGCGAAAAGTAATAAATAAGAAACAATGCCTCATCTGTTTTAGGAGAACTATCATGCTCGTAAATAAACACAAGAATGAAATCATAATTTTTGTCAATGAAAACTTTATAGCTCTTTCAACTTCTACGATATTATTCCTATTGACTTGGTTTTCATTCCATTTAATAAATGTTCAAAATTATAGAATTCCATGATTTCTTTGCATATTAACATTTTCGAAACGTAAAAATTACTGAAGTTGTTTAAAATAACTTAAAAAACAGTTTTTTTATGCATAAATCTTCTATATTTTTCGATCAATCAGTTTTTCTCGATTTTATTTTTTTTATCATTAGAGTTTCGGCGAAAAAATATATGAGAAACAATACCTCACTTGTCTAGATAGTAATTTTGAATTTTTTCCCTTTTAACCACAAACTCTTTTAGTAAATTCAATATGGCGGGAAGTTAATCTCGGGAGAGGGGACAAACCTTGGAATTCCATTTTTCTCCAACTATATAACAACTGTAACTTTAAAAATAATTCGTAGCTTCCACCAAATTACTTCCTTGTGTATACATATATATATATATATATATATATATATATATATATATATATATATATATATATATATATATATATATATATATATATATATAAGATTCAAAATATATTGAAAACTTGGAAAAATTACTATGAAAAAAGGGCAAAAAAAATAAAATAAGAATAAAAATAATAATAAAAAAAATTTCGAAAAGGGAATGAAAAAAAATAAAAATCTGGAAAATAAAAGATGTAATCTTTTCATCAGCTCTCACGATTATACCTGCAAAGAGGAGTGCTTTTTTATAATGTATCAATATTGCCGAAGCAAAATATATCAGTACAATAGTGCGAGGAGCATTCAAAAAAATTTGCAAAAAATTTACAACTAATAAAATAGAACACATTAAGCAAAAATATCACGCAAAAACAGAAAATAAAATATGAAGAAAAAACAGAATGAAACATAAAACGAAATGTATAAAGCGATGTGTTAACGAATGTGTGTGTGTGTGTTAACGTTGCAACATATTTAAATTACGTATTTACTTTTATTCTGTTATATGATAAAGAGATTCCATTATCAAAAAAAAAATTTATCTTAGTGATTCAAAAATTTACGCAGTAAGTTTGAATAAAACACTGTGAATATTTTTGTATTAATATGAAACGTTTCGAATATTTTGAATTTTATAGTATAAGAAATTTAAACCATGAATTTTCACAGTTTTTGCGTTATATTGAAAATGTATAGACCTGTACTTATGAAAATTTTAGAGGTTCTCAAACTCAAACATGTCAAAAAATTGAAAGTAAATTTTCAAGAAGTAATCGATGTATTTTTTATGAATTGTGATAGAATATTTTCAAAGAATATATTCACTGTATTTAAATAACTGCCAGGAATTTTGATGGATTATGCTTTGAAAAGAAATAAAAATATTTTAAAAACTCAAAGGATTAAAGCAACTTTATTTGACACATCATTTTGCATAAAAAGAAACCAAAGCTTTTTAAAATAGAAACTTTAATATACATAAGAAGATTGTAACAACAAACAATTAGGAAATGTTGTTTAATTTCAACTTATTATTCAATCATGTTGAAAACTGAAGCAAAAAATGTGTAAAGTATGTCAGTAAATTAAAATTTAAATAAAGAAAAATAGTAATCTTAATCAAAACATTGATAAAATTCAAGGAATATGACGTGATGAAAAACAAAAATTTCCGTATAATTGGAAAAAAACTGAATTACATTAAAATAAGTACTATTAGGAACATTTTCTAAGTTTCACCAGGCTATCAAACTATTTTTTGCTGCTTTTAACTTGAGTACATCAATAGTAATGAATTCCATAACACATTTATTTATTTATTTTTGAAATAAAATTAAAATAAGTACTATTTGAAACATTTTTCTAAGATTCACCAGGCTATCAAAATTTTTGAGGCTTTTAATCTGAGTACATCAATGATAATGAATTTGATAACACATTTATTTTTTTTCATCACTTAAATAAAAATTTGTGATTTTTAAATTGCATCTTTTCTTAACCTGAATACATCAATAGTATTGAATTCGATATTAAATTTATTTTTTTCTTCATTTAAATAAACATTTGCGATTTATAAATTGCCTATTTTTTAAGTTTGCTTATGGATAAGATTCTAAAAAACATATATTACGGATTATTGAAAACCCTGTGTCGGACAATAAATAATTTTACTTTTAAACGGCGTTATGAATAATCATAAAACCATAGTAAAGCAGATCTGCTCTAAGAAAAAAAGTATTTTTAATTCAGTGTCGAGACAATGGTGAAAAAATGCTTTTAATTTCTGTATTCTAAAAATCTGAGACATAGCTGCGATAAAGCTGAGAAAACTTTTAGAATATTAAGTAAGTACTCTTTTACGATTTCTAACATAACATTTTTACAAAATAAGTGCTTGACTTTTAGAATCAATATGATTTTTATGACTTCTCTAAATCCTGTTTTGGTTTGATTATTTGGTTTGATAATAAACAAAACAATAATGTTTTTTCTTCAACAGTGGATTTCGTCTTTATTTGTTAATCGATACAAAATACTATCTTTTTGAGAAATTACAGCTTAACTCTTGGTTAGTACTGAGATAGTTTACTATTTTTTTTATTGATGAAAGTAATTGAATTCTCTTAATGACATAAAACTGGAATTAAATGATAAATAGGTAGGACAACTTTTCAAAAATATAATTAAATAAATACTTATTAACGGTAATTAATAAATAAAAAAAAATTAAACTTTTAAAAATTGCTTAAAATTTTTTGTTTATATATTTAAGCAGCAGTAAGAAAATCAATCCAGCCTTTCGCTCTAAATTTCAAATTCTCTATAAATTTACCGTTTTTCCTTTTTTCTAATCAGCCCTACTCTATATAAAGTCATTTGCCGTCAACAACCACCAATTTCTTAGTTAAGCGCATATTTACTTCATTACATTTCAACCATTTTCCTTTCCAATTTTTAGAAGAAGAAAAAAATGCAAAAAATCAACAATTTCTTTTTTAGTTCTTTAATAAATAAAAGGACCTAAAACAAAACATAATGCACAAGGTTTAAGTTGAAATTTTAATTTTCATGTGCGTAAAGGCCTGGTTTCTTAGGACAGGACGCCGTCAGCTGGAAATCAGCGCTAACATCTGATTGGTCCATTTGTGAGTTTGATAGTATGCGTCATCGAACGCTCATCTTGAACTGCAATTGCCGTCCAACTCAACTGCAGTTGGATTACAGCGTGACGTTAACCACAGAAGCAATGGCGGACAACATCCAACAGCACATTGAAATCAGCCAAGATTTTGATTTTGTCATTAAACATAGCTTCTTCATTAAACATAGCACTCTTCATTTAGCTCAGCTATAATGTGTTTTTTCTTGGACAAAGTCATTATTTGTTCTCTAAAACACTGGTCGACAATAACAAAATCAATACAAATTCAAAATAAATATTTGTTTACGTTATTAACGCATGCGCAATGAGAGATAATGTCTGCGTTGGACCGACTGCTCACGCTGAGCTAACAAAAAAGTATTTTTTTGGCGTCAGCTCTACGTCAACTCTCCGCTGACGCCCAGATAAGGCACTAATTCTAAGAAACCAGGCCTTGAGCTAACAAACCAGTATTTTGTTGGCGTCAGCGGGACGTTGACGCGCCGCTGACGCCCAGATAAGGCGCTTGTCCTACGAAACCAGACCTTAAAAGACATTTAATTTACCATCAGGTTTACTATTACGAATTATCATTAAATGAAAAAAAGTTAAATATTAGCCATTGTATGATAATTTTTAAAACAAGGAGCAACAAGGAAGCGATACTCTCCAAATGCCAGTGAAGCGATGCGCTATTTTTTCAATGCATATTCTACTACCATCGTATATGGGTGATTCTCACGAAACATGACAATTCGGACCAAAAAATTTCTTCAAATTTAGAGTCTTCAAAATAATCTAAAATTTTTTTTGTATACTTCTTTAGCTACACTTATTAATATCTTTTAGACAGCAGTGTAGTTTATTGACATTTGCTCGAGAAAAGAAAAAAAAATAGAAATTCACCGAATCTTGAATGCCAGGAAAATGACATATTACCTTAGAAGTTTAAGAAACAGTCATTTTAAGTTAATAGTAAGTAACTCAACTTAAGCCTTTATGTTAGATGGACCATGAATTGCTTAAATTAATTCTTTTTATCCACTGTAGAAAGAAACAAAAAGAATTTGGTGCTGATATGTACAGAATAAAATTGTGTATAATGATCAATCATTAAATAAATAAATAACTTTGATTACATCCAATCTTATTACGATCATACATAAACTTGGTATTAGATTAATATTTGCTTTCCCTCTTCACAGTATTAGCAGTTAAAAGGAATTTCTAGTAACACTTCAATGTCCTGGCATTCATAAGCCAGGAAAATGACAGATTTTCATGGGACAAAAGAATTATTGACAGAAAAAATTATTTTAAACGAAGTTTTAGTAAACAATACCCTCTGCGTATATTCTAGAAATGCTTACATAGGATAAGATAAAGAAAAACTAGATTTTGAAAAGTGTATGGGAAGCTTTGAAGCTAGTTATTATTGGAAATATTGTTTGGGACATGCCAGGAAAATGACATTTTGATATTCAATTAAATTTTTTAAGTATACAAAACAGTCAATGCTAGTGCTAAGTCATTTTAAGATGCTAACAGCAATGCTATTTATTAATTTTTTTAAAAAAAAAAGTTCTTTTAGTATTATAGTCTTAGATCTTGGAGCAAGGGACAGTCCTCCGAGCACGTAGCTTGGTACCTAAGGTTTATCCAACCCTTTACCCATTGAATGGCTTTGTGCCGGTTACTCCTCCGACGAAACCACAGTCGGAGGAACGAGCCCGGACGTAACCAGCTCCTCTTTTAACGACCGCGGACCCGCCCGCCTCACTATTGTCGGGGAAACTTCAACTCGACCTCGCGTGTCATTACACGGCTTGCCTGAGCTGGTTTCTGCCTTCGTTTTCTAGGGAACTCCCTAGAGGGTGGTTTTTCGAGTCCAAAATTGGCCTCACCGTTATGATGAGCAGTGCAAAGTTTTTTAACGACTGACTTCTATGCTCAACGGACTGACGTCGGGGACGACTTTAACGCGCCAACGCTGTGCTAGGCGTCTCCTTCATTTGACCAACAAGCGGTTGGCCGGGAAATTTCTCGCCCCTTCGAGAGCGTTCTTATGAACGCTTCTACGAAGAGCCTTTCCCTTTCGGCAGTCGTTGGCTCCAAAGAACCAACGACTGTCTTAGCCCTGGAGCGGAGTCACTGCATGGATGTCTCGCTCGACGACAAAAGACCTTTCCATATCTGTGTTCCGAACCACACTATGACTCGAAGCACGCGGAAACGTTGCTTTGACTCTTCAAAGAGTATATACTCCGTTTTCTGCTACCTACAGCTCCCAGAGGAGCTTCAGGCACCCTCCGGACGGGACGTGAACCCAAACGGATACGTCCGGATGGAGCAAGGGACAGTGAATTGTCATGTTTCGTGAGAATCACCCATATACAATCCAATCGGACATTGTATATACAATGGCAATCGGTAATTTGCTTCCGGCCGAGTAAAAACGTGATGAAATAAAACGTACTGTTGAATTCTGCTACACCTGTGTTTTCTCGGAATAATAAATACAGTCAAAACTCGATATCTCGAACTTAAAGGGAGAGGAGAAAAAATTCGAGATACCGAAAATTCGAGTTATCAAAAGCCGTATGTTATCGATGGTTGAGTAAAGAAAAATGTTCTTTACATACTTTATTTACTATTCCATATTTATTCTGAAAACACTTTTTACACTTTCATTTAAGAAAAATTTCAATTGTTGTTTGCTTTAGAGATGTGTAAGGAAGTTTGTCTGCAACACTTTCGAAGTGGACTATAGCTTTAAATATCTCCTCTGACATATTTGGCTGCCTCTCAATAAATCTCTTTACAGTGTCCACTGCAGAAAGTGCTTGTTTGTTAGTAACATTGGGAGGTAAATCTTCGATTTCTTCATCCTCTTCTTCTGATAGTTCACAAGAAGCTTTCGTTTGAGCGATGATATCATTGTTATCCTACTGACCACACACTGTTCCTGCATCATCTACGTTTACAAAGTTATGAAATTCCATGTCATCAAGTTTCATGAGTTCGGTCAATCTGTCCCAATCATTTTCTGTGTAGTTTTCAGCAGAATTAACGATCTTGATTGTTTGACTGCTTTCGTGATCTTTAATGAATCCTGCCTTCTTGAAGCCATTCATTATCGTAGAGAAAGACACATCATTCCATGCCACTGACGTCTTTATGTCAATTTTTTAAAAAAAAAAAATTATCATTATGAGAACTGGTTTTCTATTCTTAAATTTTTTAATTTTCTTTGGAATAGTTTTTTATTTTCAGAAGAAAAATCTACACTATTTATGGAGAGAAAAAAATTCAAGTTATCGAGGGATTAGAAAGAAAAATTCGTGAAATCAAGTTTTTTTTAACATTGAGTGTGTAGGAAATTTGATGGGAATTTTTTTTCCTTCGAGGTATCGAAACATTCGTGTAATCGGAGTTCGAATTAGCGAGGTTCGACTGTATTTGCAATCTATATATGCCCCAGTTGACACAGGATAATCAGGGACGCAGTTAAGCTAATTTTTGCTTTAACTTACTACCTTCACATTAATGTTTGCATTAATAGATTTGTTTCATTCAAAAAAAAAAAAAAATAAAATAAACATTTATTTTTTGCAGATTTGTTGCTGTAACTCGTCCTTTGAGGCCTCGCATGACGAAGACAGTTGCTGTATCTATCATATGCGCTGTCTGGTTTCTAAGCTGCCTGTTATCTTTCCCATCTCTATTATTCGCAACCACTGTGACTTACAAATATGCTGATCAAGGATACAGAACACTATGTTCTTTAGAATGGCCTGATGACGTGTGGGGAAAATCCTATACAGACCATGTGTAAGTATGGTTTCTAAATTTATTTTAGATTATTATTCAATAAAAAAATTCATTTAAAAAAAACTCGTTGAGCACGCAAGAGATGCATCGTCGCAGGGAGTATTGCGTCAACAACAGATATTCAATAACTCGTTACTTAGTACTACTTTACATTTTGCTGAAGTATGATGTTTTATTGAAAAGGGATGATTTATGATACTGCAGTATGACAGCAAATCGTGATCATCTGCCTCTATTTTACCCTTTGTGCATTTGCTTTAAACTATCTGTTTTTTTTCCTAGGAGGCTGAAACAGTAGATTTCAGCTAAATCAGATAAAATTTAAAATAAACTATTTTGGTCACACACAAATAAAATTAAGTTTTGTTGAATATAATCACTTTTAAGTTTTTTTATTTGAAACTAACGCTTACTAATGAGGAAAACGAATTTTCGCACAAAATACTAAGATTTTTATGACTGCTTAAATATCAGGTGTTCTAGTTTTTTTTCAACAGCAGACCCAACTCTGAGTTTACGACAATCAACTTTAAACTCTATAGTTTTTAATTTTTAATCAACCCAAAAGACTAGATAACTCTAGGATCATGCATTGGAACAATCTAGTGCAGGACTTTTTGATAGAACTAGCCCGGATTCGAGTTACATGGAGAGGAAAACCCAGAAAACATCTCACGGTTAGATCAACGGCAAGGAGGTACCCATTATCCATTATCTAGCCCATTATCAGTTTACCACCGAGGATGTTTCATGACCGCACTGAGGTTAGTGCGATCCAGGAGTAAATATGTACCAACCAGAAACCGCTGGAATTCGAACTTGCTCCACCTCATTGGGCAGCCAACCCCTGAGTCACCGCAGCTTTTATAGTGCCTCTTAGCAAAATGAGATGTACAAAAATATTATTTTAATTATTTATTAATAAATCTCACTGTGCACAATGAAAATTATCGTTCCTTTCCCATTTTTAGCAGTAAGTTGATGTTTTGAGTTTATTTTATCTCATCTATTTTATTTTTCCTTAAAAAAAAAGATATAATAAATATGTTAAAAGAATATAATTTCTTTTAATCTTGTAGAAATATTCTGATTCTTTTTAGTCGGTAGAGATGTTCAGGTACACAAACATAAAATCACGAGACCACAAAATCCTCCCACGGTTAGCCCGAAGACAAGGAGATTTTAAATTATGATTTATCTACTACTGAAGATACGAGACCGGGAACAGAATTTGTGCCCGAGTACTCGTGGCTCAAATCATATAGTTCTTATAGTTAAATAGTGCACGCAAGAAATTGAATAGTGTAAACTAACCAGTGAAGGAACACTTAAGCTTCTTTTGCCGCTTAAAAAATAATATTAATTTCAAAATTCGTAATTTTAGTTAAATGACAGCGTCAGCATATTTGTTACTAATTGCAAATTATGAAAAAAAATTGCAGAGAACTTACATAATATTGTTTTAAAGTCTTGGAGGCTCAAATAACGAGTAGTAAGAAGATCAAGTGAAGGAACAACTCTTACCAGTGAATGAACACCCAGTAAAGGAACACTTAATTTTGGTTATTTTTTAATGCTCTTTATGAATTTATTAGCCATACAAATATTTTAAAACAAGCTTATTCTTGAAATTATAGCATATAAATACATGGAAAATGTTAACTTTTCTTTTGTAATCATGAATTGAAAATTAAAGTGTCAACATATTAACACATACTGTTCATTCACTGGGAAATCTATGCCCAGTAAAGGAACATGCCTATTCCCTCACTGGTTAGAAGTTGTTTTTCGTATTTTTAACATACTTTTGATGCGGAACATCGCTAAAGGTACAAGAAAATTAAAGTTTATCTTTTATTTTCATTAACTTAGAAGAAAACCTAGTAAATTAACACTTGTTCCTTCACTGGTTTTTCATCGTTTGGTGATCCAGTGAGTAAACACCCCCTTATCTCAGTACTTCATTATGCTATAATGCATAAAAAAAATAAAACGTAACTTCAATAACTATATTTCGAATTCTCTTTTTCACAGTGTGAAAAATAAAACTATTACATGCAATTAATTCCACTTGAAACATATAAATACAAACACTCACCTTATAATTTTTTCAAAGAAACAAGGTGTTGTAGAGATAATAACAAATTCAAAATTTCTTCCGGAGAAGTCTATTTGACCAGGTAACCCAAAACATTGCTAGATGACTTCCTGCTATTGTTACCAATTAATCTAAAGAAAAACTTTCAAATTCTTATTTTTAATTAATATATATGAATTGTTCCATCACTGGGTAGTGTTCCTTCACTGTTTGGTCTACCCTAGTTCTTAAAATTAAAAAATTGCGTGCAAGAAATTGAATACATCATGTTTAAAATCGCTTGTTATATAATTCTGCCTCCTATACATGATTGGTGTGCCTTTTGTGTGCCTTACTTTTTCAGGGACATAGAAACCAGCAAACTTGCATGTCACGCTTTGCCAGTCACTTGAAGTGTCTCTCATATCTACAGGGATTTTATAGCATTTGGAAGTTGCTCAGTATTTTGAATTTTTTTAGTACTGTTCTGGCATCTCACGAGCATTTTCAAAATGTAATGATTTTAAGTTGAATCAGAGTATTTCTAAACCTCTTCTAGTTTTAAACTTTTTAGAAGTTTATAATTTTATTAAATCGGTTAACTTACACTGAGAAAGAAAAATGTAGAAAAAATCTTCTGGAATATGATAAAACTTATCGTATTTCTGGTACAATGGAAACACCAGAATGTTAGGTAATTTTTAACAAAGCGCTTCGGTTATGATTTTTGTAAAATTAACAGCAAAATATAGCTTTATAACAGTAGATTAAATGTGGTAAAATTTAGTAATATTTTCATAATACCTTGAAGCATGTCATTAAAATAATTTATTCTGTTGAATTTACTTTTCCGTTTGGTATTTTTTACTAAATGTGTGGTAATAAGATCCATGCTTTTGAGAAACTGAATTTCCTGTAAACTATTACCAATCATCTGTAAAATTATTAAATGAATGGTTTAAATATATTATATTTCGTTTTTCAACCAGATTTATAATTTGGTTTACTAGATATGTTAAATAGTAATTTTACCAGATTTTTTTTCTCCATGTGTATTAAATTACTTGGAGATTCGAAACTACAATATCAGCGATATATTTTTCTCAGGAACTATCAAATCGATTTTATTCAAATATCGTAATTTGTCGTTAAAATTTATATTTTTAAGACAGTGCAAAAATTTAAATGCCTTAGAATTAAACTTTGAATGAAAACACAAACAACATTCATGCCAAGAAAGCAAAACTGTCGGGTAGAAATATGAACAATCCTTATTCAAACTAAAAGATATTTTTCTGACTAAACTAAACTAAACTTCTTCAAACTAAAAGATTATTTAATATTTTTGTCGATTTTAAAAAATAACTTCATCACACCTTGGAAAAATCTTTAATCAAATATAATGTAAATGGAGTAAACATCACATTTTTAAACAAACAAAAATCTATTAAGAAAATCGACATTAACGGAAAAAAATCAGGTCTTGTAATGATGAGATGAAATAAAATTGTATTTTCTGATAAATGTAAAATATTTTTTTTCTGATAAATTCTGACGATCAGAATGAATACAAACATTAATGACATGACATAAATATGAAATCGACTGAGAGAATAATGCTTCTATTGTTTAATGAGATGAAGATGACTAATAGTTTGGAGAGCCTTCAATCATGATAGATTGCGGAATTTAAAGAAAAATTAATAGTATATGAGTTTCGTACATGAGTTTGCTTGATATATGAGTTTCTGATACTCCTTGACTTTTGATTAGGTAGTTTAAACATGATATTTTAGTTCTTGCTAACTATTAGAATTCAGACAGATATGGCTTGAAAAATGTTTATGTTTCTCATGAGAATGCCAAATTTTGTTCTAGAACAAGTAAACATTTTACACGTTACATATTTTTTAGAAATTCTGTTAATAAGTAAGAAAGTTTTATCAGCAATTAAGAGAAGAGCAGCCATTGTGAAAGAATGGTACAATATTTCTGTACTCAAATTTAACTACTTGGTCATTACAATAGAGTTAAAAAAATAAAAGAATTAAAGTATAGAAGTAATAAAGGAGCACAAAAATCTTCAATGGTTTCATTTTTTTTAAAGCAAGGGGCTTAAAATGATATTACAATTCATTACATTTACTGTAATGTATTAAAAACTATGCAATCCTAGTTCTGGTAAATATGTTTTTAAATTAATTTTAAATAAATTAATGTTATTAAATTCTAATCAAAATGTTTATTTATTTCAAAACTTCTAAAAATGATATTAATTATGCAAATTTTTCACAATATTTCTCATGAGATTTTTTAAGAAAAGCTATCAGTTTTATATTACAAGGCAACTGCAATACACCTAACAATTCGTATGTTTTTAAATGGCTTAGTTTTTATTTTAACTTTACATAACAGATAAAATTGACTTACTTTATTAAACATCCAAACTGATTTATCTGTTTCAAAGATAATACTTTTGAAATATTTCGAACATAAAAGGTATATTTACAATAAGCTATAATTTCGATTTTGTTAAGCTAAATTAAGAAATGCAAACGCTAAGAAACCCTTTGTTCCTTTAACGTGAAAAATTATTTTCTAAATATCTTTTAAATAAAAAATGTCCTTTATGCCTAGATTTTCTTTTACCTGACTGAGCTTAATATTTTTGTTTAAAAAAAAAACTTTTCTTTAACGTAATAGTTATTTATACTTAGCTTTAAAAATATGAAGAAAAAATCTTTTCTTATAAATAAATCAATTTAAAGATAGAGAAAAGCACATTAGGTAACTATTAACTTCAGTTATGATAATTTTCGCGGTTAAGAAATAAATTTAATTTCTGATTTTCATACTTTTTAAAGCTTTTAAGAAAATGGCTGGAAAATCTGTTTTAAATAAATCATCAATTCTTTATCAAAAAAACCTTTTGCATATTTATGAGGAAGTATTAAATGGGGAACATCATTTGCATATTCAATAAAAACTATATAATTATAAAAATATTTGGAGTTTAATTCAAAAATATGAATTTGCTTTCAATATTAAGTTTCAAAAGAAATAGATTTTTATTTAATGCCATCTCATTAATTTATGAGTGTGAAAATGATGAGATAAGATTTGAGTTTTTATTGAAATTTCTTGAAATGTAATATTTTATCTGCTTTATAAATCGCTACTAAATATTTCTTAATATTTTGCAATAATCACTCGCGAACATAGCAAAGTTAATTTTATTTTTAAAGAGATGATTTCCAATTTATTTAATGATCTCATGTATAGTAACGTTGGTTTTAAATTTATTTTTGCCATTGGAATTCTCGTAAAAGTGTAATTAAATTAAATTATTTTCATGTTTTTGTCGATTATTGGAATGCGAAATAACTGTAAACTTAGAAAATTAGTAAACTATACACTTACGTAATGCTTTTCATTAAATAAACTATTTCCATGTTATTCATATTTGTATTAATACGGCATATTTTTATTTTTGACCATTACTTATTTTAACGTTAAATTAAAAAAAAATTGCTAATTTGCGAGTATTCTAAAGCAATTTTGCACCTTTTCTTATAATATTTATTTATTTAAAGTTTCATTATTCTTACTTTACGAGTGAGCATTAAACTTTTATCCACAATTAGGAAACTAATATACTTTACGCTATATTTAAATGTATTCGAAGGTAAGTTGAATTTACATTTATTTTGTAATGAATGAAACATGAATGTTGTTCTCTTTCACATGAAATATTATTTAACGGAGGAAATACTTCTTTTCATTTAATTCTGATTAGAAAGATTTTTCTTCGCAATGGAAGCTTTGACGCCGAATGACAGATGAACATATTTTATTTTATTTTATTTCCATCGTTGAGCAGCCAACCTAATTTTAAGTTTACGACTACCAAAGTGAAATCCTCCGAGGCCTTGTAATTTTGATCCCAATCCAGAAGACAAGGAAACTCCTGGATCAAGTATTGGGAGAAATTTGCCTTCCTGGAGGTCTCTTTTGATGGAACTGAAACGCATTTGAATTACATAGAGAGGAAAAACGCGAAAAGTTCCAATGGTTAGCCTGATGGCAGGGGGACTCTAGCCCATGATCCGTCAACCACTGAGCATATTTTACGTCAGCGATCCGGTTGTGGAATTCACATCGACCAGCCGTGTCTGAGAATTCGATCCCGGGTCACCTCGTTGGGAGTAGAGCACTCTTACTCCAGAGCCATTACGGCTCAGGGGAACACATATTTTCGAAATACCTTCGATTATTCAACTGCGATTTGTAAAACCGTCTGCTATTTTAAACAGGTAGAGCGGTTTCTCACCATAAATGAAATTAAAAAATTTAAATAAAAATTAGCAACTAGAAAATCTTTCTATTCTACTGCACTAAGGAAACTATGAACTATTTTACACTATGAAAGCGTGTTTGTTTTCTTTCCCAATTGTTATTTTGCGTGGCTATTTTGCATCTGTGAGCACTCTATTTGCTAATTAACTTTATACTTCAACCGTGTATTTTTTTTACTTAACTTGCATTTTGATTGTTAATATCTACTTTCGAAAAAAATGTTTTATTCCATCAAATCTCACATCATTATTTGGTTTTGGCATTATTATATTTCATGCCAGGTCATATTTTACGAACAGCGCAAAATAGTCAATCTTTAGATTTCTAAGAGGACCATCTTCACCAAATGTGCAAGACTACCCAATTTGCATTCCAGAACTATCAGGCAGTTTAAGATGTCTAATTAATACCATTGCACTCCCCATTAATTGAAAGGGAGAGCAAGTGACCTTACTTCCTGTAAAAGCTCTCATATCAGGACCGACAAACAGGGAAGTCATTGTTACCTACTTATAATAGGTATTTCGAATCAACACGAGAAAGGTATTCGAGAAGACTTACTTCTTAAGATGTTCCGCTTCTAAGATGTTCAAAACTTCTTAAGATGTTCAAAATACTGAAGGAAAATAAAAAAGTACCAATTTTTTTTAGAATTTTCCCAGTTTCATTTTAAAATTTGAACACTTAATAAACTTTAAATTAATGGATAAAGTAAAAACAGGAAAAAATAATCAGTAGTTTCTCTCATAGCTGGAGCTTTGGCACCTAATGGGTAAAAGCAGTGCTCCCCAAAGTGTGGTACGCGTACCCCCCAGGGGTACGGGAGCAGTTTAGCTGGGGTACGCGTTATTATGCGAATTATCTCGCAACAAACGAAAATTTCAAAAAATTTCATTTAAAAACGCAGCTAGCCATGAAAATTTACGATTACGTATTTTTCGGCTATATTATATTTTACGGCTATTTTTTGCAGAGTTAACAGTTAATAATTAGTGGCGTCAACAGCCAGTTGTGATTTTAAACTTTTGTGCATTTTTTCATTTCTTTCATTCATTTTTTTATTAGTGGTACACAGCGTTACGAAAAATTTTGAAAGGGTATGCAAAAGTCATAAGTTTGGGAAACACTGGATTAAAGGGATGAGTTGCTCAGAAATACTACGCCGAGTGGAAAAATGCTCAAAACTACCAGAATATGGTAACATTTAGCGTGTGTCCGGCTCTATGGGAACACTAGAAGTCCCGGTAATTTCCTATTGAAGCACTTTGGTATATAATTTGGAAAAATTAACGATAAAATATAGTTGTACAATGCGTGATAAAATTTTTATAATTTTATCATGATACCTTAGACACTGGAGCAAATTATTAGGTTAAATTTACTTTCAAGTTTTGTATTTTTCACAAAATGTTTGGTAATAAGAACTGCAATTTTATAAACCAAATTTTTGGTAAGCCACTACCATATAAAATTAAAAATTACAAAATAAGTAGTTTAAATATCGTATATTTTTGTTTTATTAACCAGAACTAGATTAAGAAGTTTTAGATTAGAACTAGATTTTATTAACCAGAACGTTTTTTTTTTACCAGAAATATTATTACATTCACTACGGTAATTTTACTTTTTCTCTACGCAGAATTTTTTTCTGTATATAGGTGTCTCAAAAGTGATGGCCGATTTAAATAAATTCAATTACAGAAAAAACAAAAGGGTATGGAAATGCATGATCCGTTTCGTAGTAGTAAAGAAACTCAGGGAATCAATTCTCACGTCATGACGTAATAGGCAAAACTATTTTCAATTATTTTCAAAATAATTTCATATTTCATTTAATTATTTTTTCAATCAATGTAATAACTAATATATTGTTTTAAGTAGTTTTTCAAATTCCATACTTAAGCTTTTCCTTACATGAATATGAGAGACTACTTAATGTTTACAGTAAATTTTTGGTTTTTCATATACATTATTAAGTTTCCATTACCAATATATTTTAAATTTATGAAGCTCACATTAAATAGCAATTATAACTCAGAAAATTGGATACTCGCTACCGACGTCACGCGTGGACCAGCCAATAAGCGCGCGTGCCGTCCCTTACAGTTATCTAATTAAATCTGATCCGGAAATTGATTTAGCGTGATATTAAACCCAGACCAATTAGTTGTAACATTGACACGTGACTCACAACCATGTGATTAGATGCAAGTACCCAATTATTAATAGTTACCTTACCAAATTATGGATTACTTACTTATTATTGGCAAGCATTTCATAAATTTATTATAACTTCGGATTAAAATTTTATTTCTGTTTCATAACTTCTAATTGCCACTACCTATTTTGATTCTATTTTGAACGGTGGTGCACTTTCGGAGCTCATGACCTTTTCCCACCTTCTCTTCGCCTATATCAAAACTTACTATTTTCAATTAATTCTGCTTTGATCAAAGTGACTGTTTCAATCAGAATAGTTTTAAAACTAAATATTCCTTCCTTGAATGGGGAAAAATAAATATATTTCAAATTTCAAGCATAATTTTTGGACTTTTTCTTAACTATGTTAAAATAAATTAGTTATGGAGCATGAACTTATGGTTTATTTTTGGACCATCTGCAAATTTAAATTCTAACTTCAATCTAAACACCAAATCTTTTCAAACTCAATAACTTTTAAAACAAGTAGTTGAAACTAGTTCTGAATTATGTTAATATTATGTGACTGTAACTGCTACCACTTCCATTTAATTTTTATTGTTTTACTTTAGTTCTGCTTATGGCAACGTTATCGAAATTTTTTATGTTGGATATTTAGTGTTCGATTAATTAAGATTTATAAATATTAATTAATTCCTTTAGAGTTAATAAATGCTTTTTATGTTTTAATTCGTATCTGTTTATTCATCTGTAGAACTTGCAGCTCATTTGAATAATACTAAAAGGCGTCCGGTAAATTTATTTGTTTGCAGCAATATACAGTTCTGTTGACGTGGGAAAGCCATAAATTAATGGGATTTTTTCAAAACAAATATGACTTTTAATAGTTAGTGATTCGCGTAGCATGTATACGCAGTGCAATAGATGAAATTAATAGCTGCCCTTTTAAATATTTCAGTTATGGCGGACTTTGTAATTAATTTTTTAAATTGGGGAAAATAAATCTTGTTACCTAATGAGAACGCAGAAAAAAAACCTAAAATTTCTTTATATTTTCCTAAAAATGAATTTTAGCTGTCGGTGCACTTTTCAAAGCGCGTGATTTTCCATTCAAATTGTATATAACTTTTTTGGTATTTTTTTAGCAGTGGAATGAAATGAAGGATCATACGAAACAGTTTAAATTACTTATGAATTCTGTTAAAAAAGCGTTTTAATTTTATCATAGTCGTGTCATATGCTTTTAATGCTTACTAATCGTCGTAGTTTTTTCTTTTAAATAAATCCCCTCATTTATGCCACCAGATTCACTTATTTAAAAAATCTGTTTTTGTTAAGGTTTGTGAAGAACTTTTTATTATGTTTAATATTACGAGGGATATTTATTAATAATTTTTAATCTCAGGCTGATAACATAGATAAAATTGATGAACTAATTAAAAAATAATTTTAAAAATGAAAAACATTCATAAAATTGAAATATAAATTGCGACCTAGAAATTTGTTCATTGCTAGTAGAATTATATTCAAAAGGAAGTTAAGAAATAGTACTTCAATTCATTTTAGGTACAACATTATTTTCCTGGTTGTCACTTACATCATTCCGATGTGCTGCATGGCTGTTACTTACACGTGGATTGGATGTATACTTTGGGGAAGCAAAGTAATAGGTGAAAGTACTGACCCTCAAAATAATGTTATTAAATCCAAACAAAGGGTAAATATATTTTTACTTTAATTGTGATCCTCTTTTGTTTCAGAATGTGCTATCAAAACATGCGTTCAATTTAAAGCTTTTAAAAGAAGAAATTATATATAGATATGCATTATGTTTCTGAATATATTAAGGAACTGTAACATTCTTTAAGCATGGATCATAAAATACGAAAATATTTTTCTTGAAATGGAAAGTCTATTAAAGTAAATATTTATAATGTTTAAGGCTTTTTTTATCTAAACATACAGAATGGTTCAGAATTAGTTTTCAAAAATCTACGCTTACGTCAAAAACATAATAATAAGCAAGAATCCTACAGGATTCTAAGGTAGCTAACTCAATTGCGCTCTGCATCCCTACATATACAGGTCATAACTAATGATAATTTATAACACAAAATTGAGATTTTGCACAGATTTTGTGCACAACAAATTTTTTAAAAACTATTTATTTCTGCATCTTGCCTGCTTGTTATCATGTTCCTTAGATACGTCCTCCACGCATCTCGCGTTTCTTTATGCTTATTATTCTGGTTTTCCCTCTAGCATCGTGTATAGTTCCTTTGTGAAAGTTGTCAATTCAATCATTTATGCACGCCCTTCCAAATGCTTCATTTCTCTAAGGCATAAATAAACAAATTTTACACATGGGTTAAATTAAGGAATTAAATATTTTAACCCTTTAATATTTATTTTCCTTAGCAAGCTGAGATGAGTGATTTATCTGGTAAAAATTCCCTATTCAGTACTATTTAAAGTCCATAACCTGTAATTTATTAAGCATTTATTGTTATGGTTGAACAACTGCTTTTAGTTTATAGTTATTTAAGCTTATATATATTAATTTTCATTCAAGTAATAAATTTTTTTTTAAAATAATTTAAATGAAAATTGTTCTCATGAAATCTTTTAATTGGCAAAAACATATTTATAATAATTAAACTTTGCTTAAAGGGAAAAATAAAACTTAAAACTATTAAACATGGATAATTTTTCAAAAAATTATAAATTTATAACAACGAATGGAAAATTATTATAAATTGTGATTTATGCGTATGATATATTTAATAGTGCGTTAAAATTAATATAGTTTTTAATTGTATTTTCAAGTTTCAAATTAAATGAGTAATAAATATGATTCGTTTTTTGTTTGAAAGAAAAGTAACTGTTTTGTGAAGCTTTTGTTTATTTATTTTCAGGTTGTTCACATGCTGGTTGCAGTGATGTTGCTTTTTGCTATATGTTGGCTACCGTATCACATATATTTTCTTTACATATATTACAACAGCGATGTAGTGCACACACATTTTATTCAACACGTATATCTTGCAATATATTGGCTTGCAATGTCTAATTCCTGCTACAATCCCATAGTCTACTACATCATGAATGCAAGGTGCGACTTTTAAAATAAATCTTTGCAAATTTAAAATTTCTGGGTTCCTTTTTAGAGCAATTTTGATACATAAACAGCCTCGTAAAAATTATTTTTCGTCAGAACGTTCTCTTCACATATTATTTTATAGTAATAACGGACTCTTTGCAAATAATTTTATCCTACTAACGGACTCTTTACAAATAATTTTATCGTAATAACGGACTCTTTACGAATAATTTTATCCTACAAACGGACTAGTCACAAATTATTTTATCATGCAAATTGGTCCAAAATAAATTATTTTAGAATGAAAACAGATTTCCAAAAATTTTTATTATCTGTCTGTAGCTGTGTGTTTGTGTGTGTCATGTATCAACTCCAAAATCATCCAACCGAAAGCGATGAAATTTGGCATACAGATAGTTCAAAGTACGAGGAGTGAGTTTAAATATCTTTTGCATTCTTAAGAAAATTTAATTTCAGTAAAAAATTGTCTGGTTTTTTAGTGAGCTAAGATTCACCCCTTGTTGCGTCAAGGATTTCAGTTAAGAACTGTGTTTGCAAAAGCAAAAGTTGTTTATTAAAATATAGTGAAATACTCACATTTCGAAACGATCTTATACAACTAGGACAATTTTGTTTTACCATACTAGACATTCGAAGATTCGATATCAAATTTCCGTGATTTGAAACTTGCATTTCTTATTTTACAATCATATGTTCTAAAAATAGTTAATCCCTTAATTGACTGTTTATATTTTGCTAGGAAACGGTTAAGTATTTGGGAACACCCTTGCTTAAAAATTAATTATAAAAACCAACAGTGAAAAAAAAGCAAGCGCAATAATAGATTAAGACAATTCTGAACTTTTCAGCCCTGATGCCTTGCATAGTAAACATCACCTAATTAGTAAAAATACTCAGAACTAGCACCTAACTTAATTAATTATTATTAGAGCAGCACTAAAGTGCCGGAGAATGCCTTAATTAAATATTTTACTTAACTACGGATTTCACAAAAATAACTTTTTTAATTTGTTTTTCTCTTCTTCTGAGAAATTTTAACAAGGAAGAAAAAAGTATAGTTATGTATTTGCAGCATAAATATATTATTTTAAATTCATAGAATAATAAGGGCAATAAAGGGATTTCAAAAGTGGAATTTTTTTTACTTTATATGTTATATTTATAAAATTTTTTTATTTAAGTTTACCTATTAATTTTTATTTGTTTATTAATGTATGCTATTTTAAGTAAAATTATTAAATACATAATTGATTTAACTAAAATCAATTTAGATGTTTAAGGATTTTTTTTATGAATATTTTAAAATGTTATTTGTACAGGCATTTTTTTCACACATTTTGAAATACTCGTACAAAATTCTATGATACTGGTATGTACAATTTACAAGCTTTTCTTGAATTATTTGTAATTTAATTCCTTTATAATTTAGATCTTAGGCAGAAAAAAGTTGTGCTTCA
This sequence comes from Parasteatoda tepidariorum, assembly GCF_982258835.1. NCBI lineage: Eukaryota > Metazoa > Arthropoda > Arachnida > Araneae > Theridiidae > Parasteatoda > Parasteatoda tepidariorum. Next base: position 23,798,447 of record NC_141760.1, on the reverse strand, counting down.
AACTATATTATTTTTTAAAATAATCCGAAATACTTTGATACTTTTATGCTTTAGTGTTAAATTTTTAATACTTACTTAAATCACCTTCACTTGATAATTGATTCTCGCAAAATAATTTCCTGCGATTATTTTTTCATGCAAATTTTTTTGCGTATCGAAAATGTATTATTAGTAAACATATACCGATTTTGATCAGGGAAAAAGTTCCGTACACGTGATAGTTCCCTAAAATTTAACACCCCTATAGTAGCCGGAGGAGATACGGTGGTAGTAGTGCTAAGATGAGAGTGAGAAAGCAGATGCCTTCTATTGGCTGTAGCGCCTTAGAAAAACTGTTGTTAAGTTTGTTATTAAGATGTATTATTATTTCCAAGTTCAAGTCATCACTTTGCTGAATTTTTTATATAATTTTTTGTTGTAAAATTGCCTATAAATAGTAATCAGCTTATATAATTACTACACTTTGTTGAAATATTGGTACTATCCAAAATTAGGAGACCTTCGCTAGATTTGATAGATTTGTTAATATATTTATTTTTTGCGATGACATTGCAGTTCTTTTGGGCTTTGCAAAGTAGAAAAATGAACGATCCCCAATGGTTTAACCAGTCACAGTTTGAATGCGTAAAAAAGAACACCCTTGATAACTTTTGATCTAGTGATCGGATCTTCACGTACCAAGACCCAATCTTGATGGCTTAAAGGATCATGTTAATTAATTATTGTAGACTATTATTTAAGTTAAGAAATCAGAGACAAAATCACACTTTTGCGGAATAAATATACCTTTTTTAAAGGGTTTTTGAATTTTACCCTAAAAATATAGGGGGTGGGGTAGCCGCAATCTCAAAAATATAATCCCTATAGTTTGGCCCGGAAAGTCTTCATTTATTCTTCATTTTTTGGGGAATTTGCCATATGCTTAGAATTTGTTCAACAAATAGAAAAACGTTACACACACATATAAAATTTGTTTATTCAAAGATAATTTTATGCAAAAATAATTTTAATAATTATTTAAAATTATTTTGCTTAATAACAGGCAAATTATACAGATTTTTACATCATTTTAAAAACTGAAAATTTATGTGACAAAAAAATACAAAATTTGGCCAAATTTCAAAATTAGCCGAATAAATCCTGAGAGTCCAATTTCAAGTATATGCAAGATTTAGTACGTGAAGATCCAATCATTAGATCAAAGGTTATTATGAGTGTCCCTGAACATTATTTAAATTAATGATAAGTACACTGTTGGAAGAAATGGTTAAATAACAATTGATTGCATGGCTGTTTTACCATATTTAATCAAATAACCATAAATGAAATGGTAATCAAACTGTTAAGTTTAAGAAAAACTGTTTATTAACTGTTTTCACCTAATACGGTTAAACAACCAGAATTTTATCGCACCTACTGGAACCACCTAATGAAGCTACTTAGTTCTTCGCTACTGCGTACATATCATAGCCGAGCGGGCATATCTGTCAATCTCATGACCATCAGAACTGGAGTTCGAGTCCTAGTGTTGACACTTCAATGTTTTCTCAATTCCGTTCAACACGTGAAGAATTCCCAGTGTCCGGCACTCTCCAATGACCATTAACTTACGAAAAACCGAGCTTCTATGTCTAGTTTAAAAATTATTATGTTTTTAAAAAATGCTAGTTGTAAATGGTTAAAAGCCGTATAGCTTTGTATTCATGGTTTTATAACGATATTTTTATAAATGGTTATAATACCATAAAGGGAAAAAATTTTCTTTTCCGTAAACTTTATGGTTAATCGGATGGATAGACAGCTGCCAGTTATATTACCGTAATTTTAGAAGGAAAATTTTAACAGTGTATCATAAAAAATTGTATGGTCTAATCTCTATATTAAAGGGAGTGTCTCATACCAGAAACCATAGATTTTAAAATATCCATTAAAATAACTATCTAAACATTTGCTGACGTTTATTTTTGTAATATTAAACTGTTCTATCAATGAATAGAATATTGAAAATATTGAAATCTGTTTACTACTGGGAATAAAGGACACTTTTTACGATAAAAAAAGCAATTTTTTTCTCTCAGTAAAGTTGTAGTTATCTTAAACATGCCATTTAATATAAATGCTTATAGTATTTTATTTCCAGGTTCCGTAATTACTTTCGCAAAGTAGTATGTATATGCAATCCCAACGCTCAATCTTCAGACTCTCCCCGCTTCGGAGAGACAGGCAAGTCCATACCTCTGGGACACAGAACTTCATTTGTCACGTCGCACAGAACGCGCTCCTCAAGACTCAGTCATATACGCTGCAAGAGGAATCAAGGACACTCACCTGAAAATGATGAACTCAATCTAAATAATGGAGACGCTATTAACTGAAACTCCTTTAAAATGGCAACAACATACAAATGTTCAAATCATTAATGACTGTTTTTACGTTTGATATTGTGAATGTGTTTCAATCTAAATGTATTGTAATTCCGAGCTTTTGAAACTCTTCGTTGATTGTGGTAACTAGGATATTAATTAATATAAAACTTGTATTTTTGGGAGAAACGAAGTGATTGTTAACTTGTATCAATTTTTAAATTGTATGTTACAGAGTAAAGCGTTTCTGTACTGTAAAAAATTCCGGATCAGATAACGGTAAAAAGTACCGAGACTCAAGGTGTCGGTACCTTTTTCCTTAAAATCCATTTTAATCGGAGCATGTTACGGAATAAAGAAATCTGTTACATTGTAATGTTTACAGTAATAAATTCCGTAAACTCTCTGAATTACTCTAACTAAACTAATAGTATTATGAAAGGTATGTTATGATATTTTACGGTAAAAATGGATTTTTCAGTAAAATTGATTTTTCGAATGATTCAGCTGCGGTGTAGCGTATTTTATACCGTAATTTGACTCTGGAATTTTCGGCTGACCATTGTAGGCCATATGCGTTATTAAGCTTATCTTTCCACTAATTTCTGACCAAAAGTACGATTATGGTAATTTAGTATTTTGTGTGTGGTACTTTGAACATAGTTGGGTTCATAGTTTTTTCGACAAAATGGTTCCCATTGACCTAATGCTGTGTGTGCTTCAGGCCGCTACAGGGGATCGAACCCCAGTTCTTGACAATGGCAGCTCGTTTACTTTACCGCTAAGCCATCACGACAAAAAATCAAAATAATTAATGGATGATTTTTTCATTAATTTAATGAAAATATTTAAATAATATAGCGTCGATTGCGTCTATAATTATTAACCTTTTTCTCCATTTTTGTTCGTAATTACTGGGATCAAAATTTTTTTTTCATCAAAAAAAGTATAACTCTTTTTTTTTCGTATACGATTAAGTTAAAGTTTTAATGATTGAAATAAAAGCAACTGAATGAATGATACTCATGCCCTATTAATATTTTAAGTGATTAGTAGAAGGAAATAATGCTCCACGTAAAATGTTAGGAAAAGGAATTAGATTTCTGGGGAAAAGGCTTTTTTGTCAAAGGTAGTTTCCGTCAACAATTTTCTCTTGCCGAAGAAAAAACTATTTTCTTTATTAGATTTTCTTATCTAGAGTTACAACTGGCAAAGAACTCTAAATACATTTATCACGCAAGTTATTTTAAATTTATGAGATTTCATTTATGTAATTCTGATTAAATGTATTTAAAATTTAAAATTGTTAGTAGTATTTGTGTTCGAAAGAGTTTCATAAGAGAATATTTCACAAAAGCACATATAAGTTACAAATGCACTTTCTTAGATGAATTCCTTTGAATTGAAATAGGATTTTTTCTCACAAACAAAGGAATTGTGAACTAAATAAATACAAAAAAAAATTCTTGAAAGGTATTCGAAGGTGATCGTTTTTTTTCTCAGTAAAATCCGGTTAAAGTGTTTATTTGTAAATGAAAATACATTTTATATATAAAAAAAACTATCACTCACTATAAAAATTGGATACTCAAATTTTCCGAAATTTTCTTGCCTAGAAAATGCTCCGAACGAGCATTTCTTCATATTAAGGAAATTGTATTCTTTACTTGTTTGATGATAAAATTTTGTCCAAAGCATAAGGCCAAATGTAATAAATTGATTTACACAATTGACTACGTCATAGCATAGAATAAAACGCAAAAACATTCGCTTAGCAAGCGATCACACGCATGCATGATTACGTCATTTGATGGTTTTAAAAGCTGTTAAGAAATTTAAGAGAACCCGACATGATATCAACGTGATGACTAACTGATGTTTAACTTTTACCGCGTTAGGTTCTGTGAAAGTTGATTACTAATTTAGAGATAACATATATTTCAGAATAAAAAAGAGTAGTGTATCTCAACACCAAAAATGTTGGAAACCACTTTACTCAAAAGTGGTGTAGAGAAACGCCATTCATAACTCTTCGATCTAGTGTTTCACTGTACCATTGTTCTTTTACACTAATTGGTGTAAAGTTGCCGTCACTATTTTCGGTATTCAATAACACAAAAACTTTTAGTAAGTTACGACGCACATAAGAATCAGCAAATTTATTTTCACAATACAATATAAAGTAAGAATCATTAATTTAGAATGCATAAATACACTTGTCTTTAAAATAAAATTAGCTTGTAAATTAAACATACGTATAGCGCAAAGAGGAATTTGTGACAAATTTGAACTAGTCTTAACAGCACGGAAGCGGATAAAAATTATACATTTTTAAATCAGAAATTTGCGACAAATTCGAACTAGGCTTAACAGCACGGAAGTGGATAAAAATTATACATTGCAAAATCAGAAATTTGCGACAAATTCGAACTAGGCTTAACAGCACGGAAGTGGATAAAAATTATACATTGCAAAATCAGTTAATACTGTGCTCAGAGATTTAAAAATTAAAATGTAATTATACTTATTACACAAATAAAGACATACACACACATTTAGCGGTGAAGTTTTGTTTCTGTTGATGAATAACAGCAACGAATATAACAACAAACTGTAGCCAGCTCATTCCAGATTGAAAGCAAACTACTCGCGATGTTCTACTTGGCATTTCTTGAATTTTCGATATTCAGAGAGAGCCGATATTGATGTTTTAGGAAGGGAAATTATTTCTCGTATGGTGTGAAAGCATGAGGTTTTGGTGTAAGATTCAATTTTAAGTGTTTAGATTTATATTATACTTTTTAAACCGCATATAAACACTCGATTTGGTGCTAATTCGCAATAAAAAATGAACCTTCACACAATCTTTTGGATTGTTCAACATGATATAAGGAGAGACGTTACACCGCAGTTTTTACACCACAAAATGACGCAGTAGGTGGTAAATAACATAAATCCCAGAATGCATCCAGAACGAATGAGGACGGATTTTCATGTAAACATTTTAAGGATTAAGGGTCGCCAATGAAAGTTTCATTTCTGTGAGTGCATGTCAACACATTCCAAATTTTAAGCATCAGAGGAAAAATGGGCGGTGGAATCGATAGCAGAACATTAATTACTCGAACCTTTTTTTAATCGAATGCATCTGGACTCCTCAGAACACAAAAATATGTTCTTCAATATCATTTTTCTTTCATTGCTAAAAGAAACGGACCGCCCTGAATAACTTTTGATCTAATGATCGGAACTTCACGTTCTATGACTCTATGCAAATGGTTAGGAGGGTGAACTCATATATTCTAACGAACAGACGATCTTTAAGTGCCGAAAGCAGACACAAAAAACGCACTTTCCTTAAATAAACAAGCCTTTTTTTCAACGGAGATTTCTGAGTCTCAAAATATAGGAAGTAACCGTGATCTGGGAAATATGGCCCCCATTGTTTGTATAGGAAATCCGAAGTTCTGACCCCCTTAATTTTACTTTTTGCGAATTTCCCCATATCTCGAAAACTTTTCAATCGAATTGAACATTTTTTGCATATAATTATTAAATTCAATTATCAAAAGATAATTTCATTTTCATTAATTGCAAAAAATCTTTTACTAGTATTAGTGTAGTTTAATTTGAATACTCATGGCTTCTGCTTTTGCTAAAAAATAAGCTTGTTTTGTTATCTGTGCTACGCGAAATAAAATCCCCTAATTTACAGAAAAAAACTGTCAACTGATGGGCCAGAATAAAACTGTTTTTTTTCACAGAAAAATACTGTTATTTAAAAAATCAAGCTCTGTCATTTTAATGAAACAACCGTGTTATTTTTGAAATAAAAAACTATTTTAACAAAGATAACTCTATACAAGCATTATAGTTGGAAATAGAGCAGAATTCTTATGACCAGTCAATACTGGGATACGATCCGCGGTCAACTAATTAAAAGACGAGAGCACTTTACCCTGCCCCACGGCTGCTCCAGTGCTTGGTTATGAAGAAAAATATTTAACAGTCTATATTATAATACGTATTTATTGTATTAATATTAATATAATTATACTGTCTGTATATTAATATTAAAATACTTATTTACTATAATCATATTTGAGTGACACTACAGGCTATACTACAGGTGAGTTTCAAAATAAAATATTCCAATACTTAAATCAATTATCCCAAGAAGCTGCAGCTGTAAAATATGACTTTATTAAAAACTTGATGCGATTAAGAAAATATGTAAATAGTAAATAACAGTTGACATGTTTTTCGCTCTCAATTTCAGGCGACCATTTTGAAGACTTGCCAGGCATGATTGAGAAAAAACAAAAATGATTTGAAATATCAAACGTTTACCGACGAAAAATTGAAAAATAAAGGGGAGAAACGAAGCTAGAAAAAAAAAAAAAAAACACAGTAGCTAAGAGAGAAAAAAAGATGAAAAACGGAAGGAAAAAAAACAATGGTTTTCTTTGGCCACTGATTTGCCCCTTTGGGGCACTGTCGTTTTTCTTGTTCTATTTTTCTCTCTCTAGGCTGTTGTGGTTTTTCCAGTTCTGTTTCTCCCCCTTATTTTTAAATTTTTCGTTGGCAACTTTAAGTTTTATATTTTAATCACTTTTGTTTCTTCTCATTTACGTCCGGCAAGTCTTGAAAATGAGTGCATGTTTTTGAAGACTTGGAACGATTCCTATTTATATATTTTTGAAGCGAATGAAGTGTCTAATCAAGTACTATTTATATACGTATATGATAATAAAAACATTTTGTCAAATATCATTAAATAAATAATATACAGTTCTAATAAATTTTTTAAAGATTATAGAAGGAAATTTATTAAAAACACAATGCTTCCTCTATGATCCGTATATTTCAATTATCCGGAGTGAGTGATATCCGAAATATAAAGTTTTACTGTATTGATTGATTCATTAAGAAAAGAATAAGAAAAAGGGGTTTTTTCTTTGTCACTGCATGCTAATAAATGCGCACACCTTAATTTTTTATGCATCTTAGTATTTAACAACGAAAGTTTCGACAAAATGTGTGTTTAATGTGTGTATATATATACTGTGGTGGATAATTATGTTAATAATTGTATTGTTAATTATGTTAATAATTATATTGTTAATTATGTTAATAATTACTGCATTCAATGAGCTAACAAATGCGTAATATTATAAACCTTTCGCCTTTTTAATGTTATGTGAAAAAACAATGTGAATAAACAATGTGTAATAATCTGGAAAATATCTGGATTTGTTTTATAAATGTATTTCATTTCTTAAATAAATAAAATGATTTTATTCAATTAAATGATATCTATTACTTTGCCAAACTTGTGGTTATTTAAAAAAAATTCTAAATTATTAAATATGTGCAAACAGAAAAAAGAAAAGAATTTATTTTTTTATAATTTGTAACTTAAGACGATTTACTTTTAAAAAAATTTTCAGTATCAGTATTTTGTCTAATAAGATATGGTTTGAATTTTCCTCATTATTATCAGAAATTCCTGCATATTGAGTTGTAAGGTCCAATAACAAGCCTTAAGCTTAACGTTTGAAAATGCATTTTTATTAAAGGGCACATTTATAGATATAATTTAATTTTAAAATATAACGAATCACATTATTTTTGACTGAAACATTTTATTTCCAGCTTGTTTTAAATGTACATAGTTAAATAGTAAATTATTGGATGTGAGTTTACTTACTATTGCATAAAATAAATTTCTATTCAGTACTTGTACTTTAAGGGTTTCCTCTCCAATTAAGCAGTTTAATGAAGTCATGCAAGTTTTTGG